>NC_143554.1:80700000-80957500 GCF_054136105.1 Typopeltis vanoorti | reverse complement strand
AGAACATCAAAGAGACATTTCTTACAACAGAACCAGAGCCAGTGCTCTCTCTCTAGCCATGTTCTCTTCTCCATCAACACAGATGATGGCCGCCAACACATCGTTGACTGGCAAAAAACCTCTAATATCCATGTGTGTTATGATGAACTGGAAAGAAGAATAATTGAATCTAAAGAAATATTGCTCGATTCGTCTCATATTAATAACAGCCTTAGCTATAATATTTCTGATATGCGCATTGCCACTGTCCGATACTGGCACACTAATACCAGCTCATGCACATAGTCAACTTCAGTTGGAACTCTAGCATGCATTCTTTTTTAAATGCACTTGTTTTATACTAGATCTGTTAATGTATTTTTTCATGTGTCTGTTATTTTTTTATTTTATTCTTTGCCCATAATACCTGAAGAAGTTGTATTTCAACGAAACTAGTTGTATCTTAACAATAAATTTGTCATTCTTGGTATTAAGTCATTTAATTTCCTTTTTTATATACAGTTCTACTGAGTAAATAATGAACATTAATATTAATACGTGTGTGTGTGTGTGTGTGTGTGTGTGTGTGTACGTACACATATAAATATATATATATATATATATATATATATTTTTTTTTTAAAGATTTAATGACTTAAACCGAGATAATAACTTAAACTTTTGCCTCTTGTAAGTAATGTCCCTTATGTGTTCTTCCATACTTATAAGAGACAGCGAGCCGGTGCATTATCAAGTTATATCCTTTTCTCGGCTAATCCTAATGATGAAAGCCAAAGTCACACAGTCTGCTGGGAAAAATCTACTAACATCTTCTGTTGCAATGATGAACTAGAGAGAAAAATCGTGGAATTTAGGGAAATCATCTTCAATCCTGTTCATCTAAATAATAACTTGAGTTACAACCGCCCAGATAGTCATTCAGCTGTAATCATGTACTGGCATTCACGAGATGCTACTAGCATGTACTTTCCCAACAATACAACAAACGAAAGAACAGCTTTAAATATAACCACAATGTTTTAATGTCAATTATGTATAGTGACTCTCTATGTTGTTCATAGTTTATTTAAGCTTCAGTGTTTTAGTGTTTTTTCTTTTTTCTTTCTTTTATAATGTCACCTGATGAAGGTTGTTACAAGCCGAAACTAGTCATGTTTTAATATTAAAACCTTTTTACTTAAATCTCAGTTTTAGTCATTCAATTCTTTTTAAAAAAATATGTATGTTAACTAAGTCAATGATCATTCTTTCATATATATATATATATGTATATATATTTATGTGTGTGTGTGTGTATCAGTCCCATATATACCCAAGAGCTGCAGAACCTATTACTCACCATTGCCATTTAAACAAAATGTTAAAAGAGAGAGAGAGGGAATGTGTTGATTAGCTGGAGGTTATTGAGGAGCATATATTGGGAAAGGCTGTTGCAGAGAATAGAAGTAGATGGAACAAATCAGGAATAGTTGAAGCAAGTTTTATGAGTTTACAGTTGCACTGTAAAAGCATTAGATACCACTGCTGATATTAAAAATAGGCTAACTAAATGTGCCCATGGAACTACCTAGAAAAGTCACACTGCAAACAATATATTGTTTTTGACATAGTAGCAGTTGAGATAAGTCTGTGAGAGGGATCATCTATTAGTCAAACCTGCCCTCTTCTGAAAATTAATAAGAATTTTGACAGAGGTTTTTGTGCCTTACCCTAAATATGGGAATAGTATTCTAAGGCTGGACAAACTCAAGATTTGTACAGAGTTAATAGCTGGTGAGGTTAAAGAAAAGTGCATTTTGAGTGACAAAGACTGCCAAGTTTTAAAGAGGCTCAAAAAGCCATAGGAATGTCTTCTCTGGGAAAGATTAGAGAAAGTATCACTCCAAGAAGTGAGATCTAATCTTATTTGTGTGATCTGGATTTAAAAAAAAAAGGGGGGGGGGAAGTGAATTGAGGTTATTTGCAAGAAAATATGGACTGTGTTTTGTCATTATTAAAAGTGACGCTGTGTTTATCCTCACTCCATTGAAGAATGTGATGGATATTTCTGTTTAAAGTGGTTGTAGAAGTGAGGTGTAAGAGAATTGGAGTGTTGTTCCATCATCAAAAATTCATTATGAATAGGATTAGCAGTCAGTAGTGAGATAAGATCATTCATGTATGAATGACCTTGTCTCACTGCTCAGTAGTCCATGCAGTTAGCCTAGTGGCTATATGCTTCGCAACCATATGCCTGGGGGGAAGGAGTGTCCTAGGTTCAATTCCTGTTGATGACGTGAGTAGCTTAAGGATCTTTCTCAGCCATAGCCAAGTTAGCTGGTCTTGGGCGTGGATCAGCAGGTTCCCCCCCCCCCCCCCCCCCAGTTTATCTGGGGTTTTCATCCTGCAAGCAGGAAAACCTGCCCTGTGAACACACAGGCTACAGTCATAGGATATAGTACTTAATCCCTCATTTGGAATGCTCAACCTCCTAAGGAACAGTCGAGGAAATTGGGGGGGGGGAACCACACAAATAAATTACTACTGAGTATATAATAGAGAAGAGCCCTGGGATACCTTTGCATTGGATGGAGAGTCTCAAGCTGGCTATCCAATTACAGAAAGGAAAGATGCCAATTTACCAATCTTATTGTCAGACTTAGTCACATACCCTGGAAATGTAAAGAGCAACAGCACAGATTTCTCCAAACCTTTCCATGACACGTATCTATAGAAGGCTGTAGACTAAGAGATTTGCCCTAGATCCAGAGTGCAGAATCTATACCTGTTAGTCATTAATCAGTCCTCTTCAAAATAAAGTGGTCAATAGTTTAAAGCAGAATCTATTGAGTATAGACTTGTTTCAGTGCTGCTGCTGTATAATACCAGTTAAGCATAACAAAATGTAACATTGACTAAAAATAGAAACATATGATAATGTGACAGTTAGCTGTAGAGAAGAAATTTTATATTTCTACAAATTAACATTTTCTATTTTATTTCACTTCTAAACATGTTTTTCATGCCTTTCTTATTTTTAATTAAAAATGCAAAGAAATTATATTCTTGTTTAATCCTTTATACAAATGTAAGTGAAATTTCTTCATGACTTGGCTGTATGTGCATAGAGGCTAATGACTTCACATTAATTGCCTTAGTATCCCATAATGTAAAAGCACACATCCTTTTGGGTGTGTATAATCTGTGCATTTTATAAAGGGCCACTATCCAGACTGTTTTTGACCTTTATTTGATCTCATTAGTGGGAGCCAGATCCAAAAAATATACCAAGATTGAAGTAATGCAGAAATCATATACATCCCATATACAAGTAGTGAAAAGGTGTAATACCTCATTATTAAAATACTCTAGATTAGAGCAAGTTGTAGAAAGTTTTTTCACCAGGTGTGAAGAAACTTCACGTGCAAACTTTGTTTGCTCACACTTGGATCAAGGAATAAACAAAAATACGATTTCTTGGCATTTTTAATTTAATTTATACCCAAGTGAAAAAACTTTCTACAACTTTATTTTTCCTTTTATAAGAAGATTCATATCCTTTATAATGAAGTTAGTTTTCTCTCTGTGATATAGTAGTTAAGAATGACGATATCTTGAAAGATAAGTTTTTGATGATTACATTCTCATCTTTGATGTCTCAGTATTATTTCAGGAATTTTCTTCTCCATTTACAGTTAACCACAATATCTAGCAGTCATTCTTCCATCCACAACTTTGGGATATGCTGTGTAGTGTGAGAACTACTGAAATCCACTTTTAAATTTTTTCAATCTAAAGTTTCTGTGTAATGTTTTTATGTGTGTTTTTAGAAAATGTGTATAGTTATAAATAAGCTTAATCACAATGTCATTCTTTTATTTTTATATGTTGAGATAATGCCATAATTTTTCTTATTTATTATAAAAATGTACATATCCTGATATGCATACTCTTATTAGTGTTATGATGTCAGTTCCAAGTTTGGAGACCCACCTCTCATGAAAATGGAGCGATCAGCCACATGTAAGTTTCAATTTTATTTTCATTTTTGAAACCATGAACCATCAAATATATCCATCAAAAATATTTATGTTTTTGAAATGTTTATTACACCACTAAGAATAACAGCTCTGCCAGTTTTATTTACAAGTATTCTGCATAAGAACCATTGATCACTTTGCAAATTTCATGAGAAATGATTTCTTACACATGTATTGTGTAATATCACACCATAACTAGCTTAATCCTTTCCTTCATTCTGTTAAGATTCAGGACATAAATAGAATCTTTGATGTAATTTCTCAAACAAGTAATGGGAAGGGATGAGATTTAGAGGTATATTGCCAGAACTTCATGTTCCCATTTTCCACTATTGCATGCTATTGAACATAAATATTCCTTAATTTTCTAAATTCCTTTTTTTTCCCCCTCTAGTGTGCTGCTACCTCTTAGTTATTATTATTAAGAGAGACTTAATAATCCTCCAGGGAGTCAGGGACTCATTGAGGGAGACCACATACTATGCTCACCAGCTATCATACTTATTCTTGAATTCATTCACGCTGCTTGCACACACCACATCCAATGGCAATCCATTCCAATCATGCACCACCCTATGAGAGAAAAATCTAGTCCTCATCCCCTTCTTAGCAGCATTCATTCCCAGCTTCCAAGGATGTCTTCTTGTTCTTTTCCACCCTCTATAAAATGAGAAATGCCATCAACTGAAATCCTATATCACCTTTCAGAAGCTTGTACATCTCAATCATATCACCCCCCCCTCTTTCTTCTGTTTGCTTGTCTGCAGTCTACAAATTCTCAATCTGTCTTCATAATCAGTATTCCACAATCGTGATACCATTTTTAACACTCTCCTTTGCACTCTCACTCTCACTTTCACTGTATCAGAATCACAACGGAAACCAGGGGACCAGACCTGTGCACAATAGTTCAAGTGAGGTTTTATCAAGACCTTGTAAAGTGGCAAAATGATATCCTTATCTTTACATGTTAAAGTTCATTTCAGCATTGCAATTATCTTTTGAGTTGTATTTGCAATCTTTGCTACATGGCCCCTGAACTTCAACTTGCTATCTACTTAACACTCCAAGATCCCTAGCCTGATAATATGACATTGGATATCTAATAATGCTAAAGTGAATGACTTTACAATTTGCTGATATTGAACTGGCATTCTTGATTATCCTACCTATCTTTGCATCATCATCAGCAAATAGCTGTATTTCACATGTCAAATCCTTCAAAACATATCATTAACACGTTCGCTGCCACACTACTTCGGCATAGTCTGTTCCCGTACGCTGAGCAATTTCACTTTTTCAAGGTCAGTATGGTACTCTCGTTGCTGGTGATCAGCATCATATGAGTATACTCGTAGCTGGCTTGTGTAGCTGGTTTACCAACTATGAGTATACTTATAGTTGGCAGCGAACGTGTTAATGTATAGATTGAATATCAGTGGACCAAGCACTGATCCTTAAGTACACTACTGGTTACCATCACCTTAAATCTTGCAGACTCACATCCCCCCCCCTCTATATCACTTTTTGATATCTGTCAGTCAGCCATCCTCTTATTCACACTAATATTCTATAATCCAAACTCATATTTTCCAATTTATGCAACAGTATGGATTGATGGGATATCAGCTTGGGTGCTAAAAGAGTGTTCAGCTGAACTAGCTATCCTTTGACCAGGATATATAATTTGAGTCTCAGAACAAGGATTTCACAGGAATGGAAAAAATTTATGGTAATCCTTGCATGAGGGTGGTACAAAGACCGATGTATCCAACTATCGACCAATTAGTATCTCAGGAGTGGTGATGAAGATTTTGGAAAAATTGGTACTATAATACTTTGGGATTATGCTGTATTCTGTCAAAAGCCTTAGCATAATCCCAAAGTATTATAGTGTATCCACTCCCCTAGTCTAGTTTGATGGTGACATTGTTTTAGAATGTGAGCAAGCTGCTGAAACATGACCTTCCCTTAGTAAACCCTTGTTGCTCATTGCAAACTAGAGATTCACTGTCAACCTTTTCTGAACCCAAGTCCTAACCAATTTTTCCAAAATCTTCATCACCACTCCTGAGATACTAATTGGTCGATAGTTGGATACATCGGTCTTTGTACCACCCTCATGCAAGGATTACCATAAATTTTTTCCATTCCTGTGAAATCCTTGTTCTGAGACTCAAATTATATATCCTGGTCAAAGGATAGCTAGTTCAGCTGAACACTCTTTTAGCACCCAAGCTGATATCCCATCAATCCCTATGGCTGAATTCTTCAGCAATAGGGACTGATGTTTATGTCTAATACTACTTCATACACCTGAGTTTCTTCATAAGAGGTAGCATTGAACTCAATGTTGCATACACCGGGTTGGTAGCTTTTAGCAAATTTGAGCACTCATTAGTTAAACAACAAATCTTCAACAACTTATACAAATCTTCTGCATCTGTCAATCTCATACCATCTGACTATTCTAGTCTGCTGCTACTAATTTTCATAACGGACATCATCCTTATGTACACTGTATTTCTTTCACATCATCCGTTTCTTACAAATCTCTCGCTTAATAAGATTACACATCCATTTGACTCCTACCCTATTTATTCTTCAAACTCTTGGGATGCATTCTGATAATACATCATTTAAGTATTTTTTAAATGCTTCCCATGCTCTGTCAATATCCTACCCATCTGTCAACTGATACCATTCTGCAGAACTTGGTATACTTTTCAGTTGTTCATAATTTTCTGCTTTGTAGTTCAGCATATAATCTTTTCTGAATGGAACATTCATAAACTTAATTACTTCCCAAGTGAGTACTGCATGATCACTGTCACCAACCAAAGGCAGAATAGTTTTCTTTAACTGAAATACCCTCTGACACTATAATCAAATCTAACACTCTTTGACCTAGAGTTCCTTCTATCACACGCTGCTTGAGGAAGTTGTCTTGCAACAGTTCAATAAATTCATTTTCATTCTTGTCATGAGATTTTACTGCTACCCAATCAATATTTGGATAATTAAAGTCTTCCATTATGATTACTCTTTTTGCGCTGTCATCTTTATTTGGTGATCTATTTCTTCATCACTAGCAACTGATCCACGAGGTCTGTAACAACACTCCACTATGTAATTGACCTTGCCTCCTCACACCATCTGGCTTCAGATTCACCACCATATGAAATACTGTTACTAGTACTACAATCATAGTTCTCACCACTAACTTGGTTCAAGTCATTCAATGTCATTAGCAGCATGCCCACTCCTCTTCTATCCTGCCCATCCTTCCTAATAACACTGTACCCTTTACACTCGATACCAGTTAGTATGTCTGATTCTGATAGCCAGGTCTCACTAATGCCTACAATTTGAGGTCCCAACATATTGACCAAGGCAACAAACTCTACCCCTTTGTTTCTGATACTCTTAGCATTCGTGCATAGACATAATAATCTATATGCATGTTCTTTTGTATGCTCATCTGCAGTCTGCACGACACAGTTGGACAACTTGCAGATCTCTATGGGTCCAAACCGAATGAACACAAAGTCAAAAGTGTTCTCTCCTTGTAATCATATCCATGATAATGCCTATTCATCATTAGTACAATTATGTAACATATTTTCTCTTACACTCATATTCTCATCATTCCTCCCATTATAATTTAGTTTTCCTGACTCTCTTTCTCTCTCTGTTGGGTCTCATACAGGTTGTTAATTTTTCAAGAGTGTAGGCCGTCCCTCTTATACAAATCTGATCTTCCCTCAAACTCACTCCACATTCTTCCTACAGAGCCTACGCATTGAATTGTTTGCCATCATAGCCCTTCTTCTTAATTCATTTTTATCGTATTATGGTAATATACTTACTATTTTACTTTCTCCTTCTTCATAGTTCCCCTCCATGTGGGGCACTTGTTCTTGGTGGAGGGGACTTCCCAGTGATAGTACTGCCCCTTTTCATTCTTCCTCTTTTTTCTTCACTTTTCTTCCCGTATTCTTTGTGTTTTCTATTTCTCCTGAGTCTTTTTTTACTTTACTTTTTATTTCCAGACCACCATCACTGGGATCCAATGCTCTGCTGACTTGTTTGCCATGCGGTGCGGCCCGTGGACATCTGGAAAGGGGAGGGAATCCTGGTGGTCTTGCACTACTTTGGCCTCTGCTTTTGGCAAGACAGGCAGTCCTGGATGGTCCAGCCAGGATCAGTCAGCTAGTGGGCTTGCCTGCAAGGGTCAACGGTGTTGCAGTAAGTCTCTCACCCCCATGGTCCAGGGTCAAGATCCTAGGCTTGCTGTAGTGCTGGTATAGTGTCTGGAGTAGCCCTGCCATTCTACTCCCGAGTGCAGTCATTGCTTGCCGGTCAGTGGGAGTCGTGTAACTCCATGGTAATTGGGGAGCTCTGGTGCCGAACCAGAAACTTCTTGAGCATGAAAAACTAACAAAGTCCCATTCAAGCACTGATACTGTAGATACATATAGTAACAGAAGTAAGAAACAAAAGATATATGATACTAGTATAAATGTACCAGCGTTTTTGATTATTCATGCAACAGGTGAAAAGCCAATAGGGAAAATGTCACTCTTTTTTATTCAAAAGGGGTTTAGAAGCACTGGCAGTACCTTCCAAAACTGTTAAGAAATTGCATTCTGGTGATATCCTTGTGGAAACATTGTGTCAACGATATTCTGAGAAACTACTGGGAACAACGACAATGGGTGGAATACCAATCAGAATAACACCTCATAAAACACTCGATTCCTGTAGAGGAGTGATATCAGAATGGGATCTCCTTGATGTTCCTTATGAGGAGATATGTTCAGAACTTCAAGATCAGGGAGTGAAGGGGTGTGATGTGCGTCCTGATACATAGGGTGTGGTAGCCTGGTTTCAACCAGAAACATTGTCCTTACTTTGATACACCTAAGCTTCTAACAACTGTAAAAGCAAGATATCTCAACTGTCCTGTTAGAATATACATCCTTAATTTCCTAAGATGCTTTAAATGCCAGAAATGGGCATGCCCCAAAGTGCCTGCCGCAGCTCTACCACCTGTGTCCCATGTTGTAATGAGCATGATAACAAATCTTGCTGTGCAAAAATAGCTAAATGTGTCAACCGTCAGGGAGATCATCCAGCTTACTCGCGTGCATGTCAGAAGTGGAAAAACGAGAAAGAAACACAAAAGTGAAAATAATGCAAAACATAATATATCAGGATTCAAAAAGAAAGCTAGCCACCATCAGACCTGCTCTAAGATCCTCTTATGCTTGATACACCTAAGCCTCCAATATCTGTAAAAAGTTAACAATTAAGAAAGGCCAACAGCAACTAAAACTTGTATGTCTGTTCTGCCATCTGATCATGTCACTATACGTGAACTTTATGATTGCAAGTGCTTTTCTGTTGAGCTCATCAATCACATGACCTATTGCCTTACCCCAGAGACAACTCCAAAAATGGTCCCATTTGATGAGAACCCACTTGTCAAAAAATTATGTCAAAGACATCACTTAAAGATAAACCACCTGACATTCCCACAGAAAAAAATGGATACTTTGGTATCCACTGAAAGTAAATTAAACTTACCAACTGACCCTAATACATCAGACATATTGAATACTTTACCAGAGGAATAGATGGACACTGGTCGTCCATATCTCCCATAAACAATTGATAAATATAAACCTGACAAAGGTAAGCCCTCAACCTCCTGAAAACCAGAAAAGTCTGCAAAGCCAAAACAATAGGAAAATTTTTACAGTGGAACTATCGTGTATTTTGCTATAATACCGATGATATTAAGATTTTGTTGCAGAAACACAAATGTTTCTGTCTACAGGAAATGTACTTAAGACCCAATGAGGACCCCTACCTGTAGGAATCTCACTGTTGTACGCAAGACCAGAACTGGAGGTGGTCCTGCTCACGGAGGACTAGCTATCCTAGTGGGCAGTCATATTCCATTCCATCATGTCCAGCTTAATACTACTCTGGAAGCAGTAGCGATTCGCCTCTCTGTGGGATTTCTTATTACAGTATGTTCAATTTATTTATCACTGAGTGCTGAGTTAAATGAAATTGATCTTGATAACCTTATCTTGCAACTGCCTGAACCCATACTTTTTGATGAGTGACTTTAATAGTCACAATACTCTGTTGGAGTAGTGCCAACACTAATAGATGAGGTCGAATAATTAAAAGAATCCTTGATAATAATTACCTCTCCCTTTTGAGTAATAGACTTAATACTTTCTTCCATATGCTTACCCACTCATATGCTGCAATTGATCTTGCATGCTTCTCTTCCATTCTTCCACTGCTCCCGTGGGATGTTGAAAAGAACATATATGGAAGCGATCACTTTCCTGTTCTTTGCACAATGTCTTCACATGAACCATGTTCACCCTCACGGATACCTATATGGAAAATGGACCAGGCTGACTGGAACACTTTTTCATCTTGCAAAATTTAATGTTGATCCTGTCAGTCAGACACCTATTAATGAAGCACTAAAGTATATAACAGGGTGCTTTGTCCAGGCAGCAACAGTCTCCATCTCAAAAACATCATCTCGGTTTCCACTCTGTCCAAAGCCTTGGTGGAACCTAGAATGCCATACAGCCAAAAAAGATCAACACAGAGCATGGGGTATATTTCGTAGATACCACACCACATCAAACTTAATAGCTTTTAAGCGTGCTTGGGCCAAAGCGCGTTATGTAAGACATCAGAGTCAAAAACTATCTTGCATCCAATTTACTACATCAATTAATCAAAAATTTTGCCAGAGAATCTCAGCAACATCTTCATATCCTCCTGAATTTTTAATACTGAAAAAGCAACAAGAGAAACAAAAGCTAAATTTTTCTACCAATGTTCTTGAGCCATATAATCAGCCATATGTTAAGGAGGAACTAAAAAGATCTCTTCTATAGTCTCACCCTAGTGCAGTAGGGCCTGATGACATCCATTATGAAATGATAAAACATCTACCATCTTCTATAGATCTTCTTCTCTTAATATACAACAGAATACTTGCAGAGGAAGAGTTTCCAGATTCTTGGCATAAGTCAGTTGTCACTGCATTCCAAAACTAGAAAAATATCCAACACAAGCAAATAATTACTGACCTATTGCTCTGACCAGCTGTCTTTGTAAGATACTAGAGAAAATGGTTAATGCTAGACTTCTCTGGTATTTAGAAAGTAATGATCATCATCATCAAATTCCTGTCATGTACCCTCAAGGGGTGTACAGGATTGACAGTACTACATGAAAAAATTACATCATTACTAACTTCCTATCTACAATTTTCCTCCAAATCAGTCTGTTACTTGTCAAGACTCCAACATCATCAGATCTTATATTTCTATCGTCTAAGGCACTTTGTACCGTATCAGTCCACCTATATCTTGGTCTTCCTCTGGGTCGTTTTCCTGCCAACCTGGCAGAGAACACTTGTTTTGCTAATCTTTCCTCTCCCATTCTATTTAAGTGACCATACCACCGGAGATTAGCTCTGCTAATGCATTCCTGGATGCTGACAATGTCAAGTTCTTTCCTAATATCCTCATTTTTAATATGATATTGCCATTGATGCCATCTGTTCACGCCTATAATCTTTCTCAGGACTCTCATATCTGCGGTCTCTAGTCTTTGGTCAAGTGTTTTACTTCTGACCCAGCTCTCAGATCCATAAGTTAAAACTGGTTTGAACACTGTCTTGTATACAGCTAATTTAGTGTTCCGACTAATTTCTCTCTTATTCCATATGAATTTATTCAATTGACTTCCCACCATACCAGCTTTGCTGATTCTGTTGTCTATTTCTATATTTAATTTACCATCTTCGGTAAAAATTGTGCCTAAGTAGCTGAAATGTTTTACTTGTTCCACAGGTTCTCCATTCACAACACAGTTGACATTATCAATGATTCTGCCTATTTTCATTGTCTTTGTCTTTTTATTGCTGACCTTCATACCATATCTATTACAACAGCTATTCAATTTAGTCAGAGAATCTTGCAGACTTGTAGCGGATTTTAGAAGTATAACATCATCCGCATAAAGCAAAGAGCTGACATTAACATCTCCAATTTTGATATCATGTTTATTACCACTTTCCTTCATAATGTGATCCATATAGATAATGAATAACAGAGGGGATAATGTACATCCTTGTCTCACACCAGATTTAACATTAAACCATCTTCCTGTACTTCCTTCAATTCTTCAATGCTGACTTACAACTCAAATAAAGACAAATATTGCTTGATATAATGCCCCATTGACACCATATAACTGTAGCGTATTGAATAGCTTCTCTCTTGGCACCTTGTCATGTGCCTTTTCCAAATCAACAAAACTTAAATACAGATCTTTGTTATATTCTCATGATTTCTCCACTATTTTTCGTAAAGTGAAGATCGGATCCTGACAGCCTCTATTTGGCCTGAATCCAGCTTGTTCTTCACCAAGCTTTTCTTCCACAATTCTTCTCAACCGTTTCTCAAGTATACTTGCGTAGTTCTTGGCAGGAACACTCAGTAGGGAAATACATCTGTAATTCTCACATTCAGTTTTATTTCCCTTTTTATATATGGGTACTATGAGAGCTCTACTCCAATCATCGGGAATTCGTCCCTCTGTCCAGGCTTTCTGAACTATGCAGTGCAGCCACTGTAAGACTTTTATACCACCATACTTCAGCATTTCTGGTCGAATATCATCTACTCCTGCTGCTTTTATACATTTCAGCTGTCGATGGCTTTTTCTACTTCAGGTAAGGATATGTATTCCTGACTGCATGCCTGGTCAGTGTTTTTTACTACTGTGCTATCACTACTTGTTTCATTTAGCAATTTTTCAAAGTAATTACTCCATACTTCAAGGATATCTTTTTCTCCTGTTTTCATGTCACCTTTATCATCTCTAACTCCTTTTACTGCACTCTTTCCTCCATTCCTAAGCTTCTTCAACAACCTCCAGAATATTTTGCAACCTTCTTGATATTTATTTTCTATATTCTTGCCAAAGTCCTCCCATGACTTTTGTTTAGCTAGTTTTACACACTGTTTAGCTTTCTTACATTTGTCTCTGTATTCTGTAAGAGTAAAAGCTGACTTATTTGCCAGGAACTTTTGATATGCTTTCTTCTTTTCCTTCACTGCCTCTTTAACTTCCTGTGTCCACCAGGGAGTTTTCTGATTTTTTTGTCCTTGCACACAACCTCGCCACATGCCTCTCTGGCAGAATCAATCAATGTTTTCTTCAGAGTTTGCCACTGAATCTCCAAGTTTTGATTCCTGTTCTCAAACTCTTTCATTTTCTTTTCAATAATCTTTCTGTATATTAGTCTACAGTTAACATCTGAGAGCTGCTCAACTTTTATTCGCTTTAAAAACTTTCTTACATGTTATTCTTTTCAATATGAAATTTAATTTTATCCTGCTCAAGACTAAATAGTGATCACTTCCAATTTCAAATCATCTGTACACTCTGGTGTCCTGCACCAGGGAGAAAACATCACTATCAACAATAACATAGTCAATGAGACTTTTCTTATTCCTAGCCTCTTCTCTCCATGTGAATTTGTGCACATTTTTATGTTGGAAGATGGTGTTAGTAATAACCAGTCCATGTCCTGAGCAGAAATCCAACAGATATTTGCCATTATTATTAGCTTTGCTATTTTCCCCAAATTTTCCCAAAATATTTTTGTATGTCTCTTCTCCATAATATACGGTGTGGGCTCTGTAGACATCGTTCAATATTAGACCATTTAGTTCATTTAGAAATTTGTATAAAAGATGCATTTCTGAAGCAAGAACACTTTGTTTCAGTTTTCTTTGATGTGGAAAAAGCTTATGACACAGCCTGCAGATATAGCATATTAAAAGACCTCTATAACCAGTGTCTCAAAGGACACCTTGTATTTATTAAAAACTTTCTGTCCATGTGAACTTTCCAAGTCAGAGTGGGAAGTACGCTATCTCGACCATATCATCAAGAACTGGGTATTTCCCAAGACTCTGTCTTAAGTGTGACACTTTTTGCTATTAAAGATAACTCAATCACTGAACAGCTTCCTCGCACTGTAGATAATGCTCTATAATTTGATAACTTCACAATTTACTGTCATTCTTGTAACATGAGGGTAATTGAAAGACAACTTCAGCAAGCAATTGATCATGTTTCTCTGTGGGCTCTTAATAATGGGTTTAGGTTTTCAACAGAAAAAAAAGTGTCTGTGTACACTTCTGTACACAGACAATGTACTTGTTACCCAGATCCTGAATTAAGAATGGGATGAACTGTTATTCCAGTAGCTATGGAAGCCAAGTTCTTGGGACTCATCTTTGACAGAAATCTTACATTTCTAGTACACATTCATCAACTAAGAGAAAAGTGCAAGAGAGCATTGAACCTCTTTTGCACTCTATCCTCTACTGAGTGGGGTGCTGATTGATCTTCATTGCTCCATCTTTATTGTCACTTATATGTTCAAAGCTGGATTATGGTCTCAAGTCCATGGTTCTGCAAGACAGAGTAACCTGTCTTGCAGAATAATTTATTGCATAATTTATAATTTGTATGAATTATATTTATACAAATATAATTGTATAAATAGGCAAAAGTAATCCTGTAATTTGGACGAGAATATTTTTTTTAATATCAAAATTTGACAGCATGCTTTAGCTGTCTTGCAGAACACTATTTCAGAAAATGGTTCCCTAAGGATCTCCATTTCATCTACATACATTTTTTCACCAGTGAGTGTCATATTTGGCACTGCATTATCACCACCCCTGATTAGTGTGCACTCTTGCAGAATGTTTCAGTAACTCAGTATTTGGTAACTGACTTATTTGGTTTGCTTCTTTTAGCTCTCTACCCTTAGCACTTTTTAAAATGATCCTGCCTTAGTCATTCTTCATTTATTTGCCATGTAGTGAAAGAAGTCTTTAGGATTTCTTTTGGCCTCATCAACTAGCTTCCTCTCATGATTAGCTTTGGCCTTACTTACCATACAGGTTATATGGGTATGCTGATCATCTTTAACTTTATACTCCCTCCACAACTTTTTCTGAAACTTGTGCTTATCAATGCTATTCCTTCATCTTAACTCTTACCTGATTTATCCTACTTACTCCCACCCCCATGCCTCACATGGAGGTGGGAGTAAGTGCCTTTTTGTGGTAGAGGAGACCACACCCGGTGATGATACTGGCCCTTTCATTCTTCTTCTTTTTTTTTTTTAATGCTTTTCTTCCTGAAATTCTTTGCTCTACTTCTTCTGAGTCTTTATTGCCATCCTGTCTTCCAGATCACCAGGACTGGATCATATGCCTAGCTGTCATGTTTGCCATGCGGTGTGAACTATGGATATGTGGAAGAGGGGGGGGGGGAGATCCTTGTAGTCTTGCATTACTTTGGCCTCTGCTTTTGCAAGATGTGTTGTCCTGGATGGCCCAGCCAGGATCATTCAGCTAATGGACTTAAAAGGTGAAGGGTGTTACAGTGGGTCTCAGTCCCCATGGTTCGAGAACAGAGTCCATGGCTTGTTGCGGCCTCTTATAACAGCTCTGGCATTTCCAAGCACGATCACCACTTACTGGAAAGTGTGTCCATGTGTGTGTGTCTGCATTGTGTGGGAAGCTCTGCCACTGAATCAAACTCCTCCTTCAGGATGCATAGTTTTTCATCCTCTTGTTTATCAGGAACCTTTAACAAGTCCCATCCAGCTTCAGTAACCATAGAATCGTTCACAGAAAACCAAAGTAAGAAACAAAAATCATCAGAAGCTGCATCAAATATGTCTCTTTTCTTAATCCTGCTTTCAACAGGAGAATGTCCACTTGGAAAAATGTCATCCTTCTTCATTCAGATTGGTTTGGAAAGGTTATTAGGATCTACAAAATCTATAAAGAAACTGCATTCAGGAGATATCTTTATTGAAGGCAGCTACAGTAACACAATTAGAAAGATTACTCCATGCAACATTTTTTAAGGGAATGCCAATTACAGTGACCTCCCACAAAATTTAAAACTTTTCTAGAGGTGTAATATCAGAGTGGAATCTCCTTCTTTGATGTCCTGAAAGAGGTCTGCTCTGAAATTAAGGACCATGGAGTGACCATAAGAAGAATCCTGATATGTAGGGATGAGCATCTATGTTCCACCAGAAACATAATCTTTACCTTCAACAAACAGAAACCACCATCTGCCAAAGCAGGATATTTCAACTGTCCAGTACTGTTCTATACCCTAAACATTTCATGGTGCTTTAAATGCCAGAAGTGTGGTCATTCTCAAACTGCCTGTCGTGGCTTTGTCATCTATGCCTGATGTTGACAGTAAAAGATAAAAATTGCCTGTTTTACATGAGCATTAAAACAAACTGACCTTTCCCAGTATAGCCTCTGATCTAAACCTTTTATGTTGGAACACTGTGCAGAAATTATTATTCTGTACGTATGTTTTAAGAAGAAATCTAGTGATATTTCTCTAAACATTCCTACTTCTGAAAATGTTTTGTACTTTTACAGAAAACACCTCTCTAAGTACGAGTTTCATTTACCTTTGCTGTTTAAAAGTTTTTAACATGAGCAACTTTTTCTTTAGCTCAGCTGCCTTGTTTAATGACTCAAAAATTTCTTTGAGTTTTTTTATAGATAGAATTTTTTTGTAGTACTATAAATGCAATCATTCTCATTGTCCAGTTTCCTGTTTTGATCCCTATCCTGAATCATACATTACATGGAATTATTCTATCTGTGTTGATGTTCTAGACATGTGTGTGTGTGTGTGTCCACTACATTTTGTCATTTTTATGGTACTGGCCTTAACACTTCCAACATTGATAATTCATGTCATGAAGAAAACATTTGTAATTGTATAACATATTTGGAAGAGAATAATGTTGGAGTATTATAGTGGCCCTCATAGAACCTGAATTTGTGGAATTAGGATATATCCATAATTCATTAGTGGCACTTAAAGTTTTAAAAGTAATAGTGTAGCATAACACCTGCCAACTCCCCCCCCCCCCCAAAAAAAAAAACATATGCAGATACAAATTTTTTTGTATCTGCATATATCTCATAATTTTTTGTGTATATATTTCATATATAAATTTGTTTCTTGTTTTCAGTCTTTCTAGTAATATTTCAATTCTTATATAGGTCTCTTTGGCATAAAACGATATGGTGTACACGTCAATGGTTATGTGAACAATATGGATGGTACCATATCAATTTGGATTCAACGAAGAGCTGCCACTAAACCAACATGGCCAGGCAAACTGGACAATATGGTGATTCTCATAGTTATGCTGTTTATTTTTCATATGAGAATATAGTTTCCCCAATCTGAAATTTCAGAATTTTTTTAGTTAGAAATTGTTTTTTTTTACTTATTAATTGAACTAAATTCAAGTTTATATAATTACAATTTAAATTTATCTCTTCCAGTAGTAATTAGCTACCAGGTTATGTCTTAATTAATATTTTCAACTGACTACTAATTACTAGTTACCTTATTTCGTTACACAGGAGACAGGGTTTTCCTCCTGGAAAACCAGATCTTTCGTTCCAAAAGACAAAAGAACTTGCCAGTAGAACATACAATTTATAGACATGGTATTCCAGTCTTATGGCATTAAGTTGCTTCAGCTATAAATCTAAAACAAAAAAAAGCAAACCCTATTGGTTTAATAATAAAACAGACAGCAGTTCTAGTCAGTTTTGTGGAACATACCTGATGCATAGTCTGGTATTCCTGATTTACCATATTAGTTGCAGCAGGTGTATTTTTTATGTTCTTTATTCTGTTTATGGTCATGCCATATGAGTAAATTTGTTTAATAGGTAAAAAAAAAAAGTTGAGTGTTTTGTCTATTATGGATTCAAGAAGAGGTATGATAGATTGCGTCTCCCACGATGAGTCTTCGGACTCCATGGAGGTGCCCGTATAATAATAATAAATTAGGTCAGGTTGCAGGGATAGGAAATTCTGGATGAGAGACTGAATGCAGAATTTTAGTTGTAATTTGCAGGGTTTTTTAATTTTTTTTTCCTTTCTAACATTCCTTTGTTATAAAGGATTAAATTATGATTTTGATGTTGCAAAATTGGAAGATTTTTTTTCCTGTATGTATGATTTAAATTTTTTTTTTTTTTTTTAATGTTATACTCAGTATACTATAAGACTTGATATAGAATTGTTATTCACTGAAAGTGGTTGTGGTTCTAATCTATATGAAAGAACATTTGTTCATTCTCAATTGAAGGCATGATGCCTATCAGATTGATGTCCAGTTAGTGTATAGAAATTTTGAATTTCTAATAATGAATTGATTATTAAATAGACTAATGTAAGAAATACTGTATTGGATTTCTTAAAAGCCATTAACTCTACTCAAGGCAGTATAATTATCTATCTATCTATATATATATAATATAAATATATAAATATAATATGCCAGCCTGGTTGGCTGAGTGGATAGCGTATCCACTCTCCAGCTAAAAGGCTGTGGGTTCGAATCCCACCAGGGACATGGATGTTTGTGATTGTCTGTGGAAATACCAGCGGTGGTAGATGCCGTTGGTGTAGTTGCATTGTTGGTGATTGAATGGTGGAGACGGAGTTGTAGAGTAGGTGCCCTCCCTCGATGAGTCCTTGGACTCCCTGGAGGTATCTAATAATAATAATAAAAAAAGCTGAAATTTGAAACGTTTTTATGTCACTTTTTTTTGTGTCTTTATTGTTTTGAAACGTCCAACAATGTGTGTTTACCTTCATGAGACAACAATTTGTTATTTTGTTTAAAAATATATATGATATATCATTTCAGGATTACAACAATCAAACTCATTATCGACCATTGGAACAGTACGTGTCAGTATTCATTACTGAAATTAGCATAATGCGCATGTCATGACTGATTATATAGTAAATATTTTATTTTCATTTCGTGATTTTAAATAATTAAATAATTATTTAAAAAATAATTGTGAGGTTCATAAAGAACCAGCCTACCAGCTCAGGGGTTTGGGGGGGGAGGCAGAAATCCCCCAGTATATATATATAAATAACTGTGAGCTTTGCAAACCCATGATCACTTTTAAAACTTTTCTTCTTCTTCTTCTTATCATGGATTTTAGGCCAAGTGGCCTGTTCCTGTCTCATGTCATCGCTTTCTTGGTATTCCGATTTGTCTTTTTCCATTTTTTTTTATATCTGTATAGTATTTTTAGCAGCCTGCTATTGTCCATTCAATTTAGATGTTTTAACTTTTGTTTATGTTTACTTATATAGTGGTAATTGGTTTTATATTCAGGGAATGTAAAATTTCTTCATTTGTTTTATGGTTCCGCTTGGTATATCCAGCTGTTTTTCTGAAAAATTTAA
The DNA here is from genome assembly GCF_054136105.1 of Typopeltis vanoorti. NCBI lineage: Eukaryota > Metazoa > Arthropoda > Arachnida > Uropygi > Thelyphonidae > Typopeltis > Typopeltis vanoorti. The sequence continues at coordinate 80,938,067 of NC_143554.1, read as the reverse complement.
TTTCTTCTATTTGAATCTGTTTTTTATTCTTCTTTTTGATGGTCCATGTTTCACTTCCATATAAGTGAGATAGAATGTGAAGGGTATAATGTGTTCAGAGAAGATAGAGAGAAAAGAATAAGGGAAGGAGTATTATTGATGATAGCTGATGAACTGTAACCAAAGAGAGTAGGAATCCAACTGTAGGCCAGTGAAAAAAGCACATGTGAGGCTATCTAGTGTGAGATAGAGGCCAGCAGAACAAAATACACAGTTGGACGCTTCTATAGAGCAGGGAATGGAAAAGATGATGGGGGATAGTATGTATTGGCAAATAACTCAGTGAGTGAAGGGTAGATAATTATTATTTACCCTTCATTCATATGGGGAATTTCAACTATGGGAACATAAATTGGAAAGGAGGAGAGGACACATGGGAGGAAGGAAATGGAATGTATGCAGTTACTAAGAAATAATTACCTGAGACACCATGCAATGAAACATACTTTGTCTATTTGAATTTGTCCATAACCAATATGACCACTTTGCTGCCAACTGGTGAGAGTGATCATATGGTCCTGACCTGGGAGGTGGCTAAATATTTTGTGATATTTTCAGTTAAGAAGGGGTATATATGGAATTACAGGGCTGATCAGTATGACAAGCATAGGAGATTGCTTGAATTACTGCCATATCATGTGAAACTTCAAGGGCTGGATGTTGATAGTGCACGAAAAGTGATAAATGAGTGTTTTGAGGGAAGTAATGGCAGCCTGCTTACATAGAGTCAGTAGAGTAAATCAAGTGGTAATTAAATGGATGAATATCACCATTAAGCTGGAGCTACAAAAAAAAGAGAAAATCGTGAAGGGAATTCAAGCATAAAGGAGACCAGCAGGCACATGAGCAGTACAAAACACAGGCCAGAAAGGTAACCAGTGTGGCAAGAAAGGCAAAAGCAAAGTATGAAAAGAAATTAGCAGTGCAGGTCAAAGATAATCCCAAGCAGTTCTTTCAATATGTTGCAAATAAAAGAAAGAATGTTTATCAGCATGATCTTAATAGATGCTGATGGTGCGGAGATAACTGAATCTGTTGAAATAGTAGAATTACTAAGTGAACACTTTGAAAGAGTATATCATTCAGCTGGAAATGTTGCAGTAATGAGAGAGGCAAAGACATATGGGAACTGAGGTAAATGAAATGGAGATACACAGCATATTTCAAAACCTTGATGTGAATACAGCTATGGAATTGGATGGTCATACCAGTTTGAGTTTTATGTGAAGATGCTAGGGAATTGTCGTTGCCTTTGACCGCATTGTTTAATATAAGTCTTAGCTCTGGATTAGTCACAAGGTGGTGGAAAGAGGAGAAAATAGTTCCGCTGCATAAATAGACTCTTAAGACCGTTGTAACAAATTACCAACCAATCAGCGTATCAGGAGTTGTTTTCAGGGTACTAGAGAAATTGGTCAAGAGCAAAATACAGGAAATGGGATACTGTATAGGGGACAACATGGTTTTGTGACTGGTAGATCATACTTTGGTAACTTGCTCATGTTTGGTAATACAGTGACAGCTGAGCTGGATAATGGTAATGAGTTTACAGTGATACTGCTGAACTTTGCAAAAGCCTTGACAGGATACCACATGGAATTCTAAACAATGAACTGCAGTACATTGGAATGAATTTAGGTTTGGTGAGGTGGATAAGAGGGTCGTTGATGAAGAGATATCAGAGAGTAGTTTATTCAGGAATAGAGTCCAGTAGAAGGCTTGTGACTAGTGGTGTGTGCCACAGGACTCTTCTTGGACTGTTACTATTTAATTTGTACATTAACGGTATAAAAAAGGATCTGAGAATAACTATTCAATTGTTTGCTGATGATGCAAAATTGGGTAGAACAACAGTTAATCAAGATGTTTTCAAAATATTGTAGTATGATTTGGATAGGCTGGCAGTTTGGGCAAAGGAAAATGGATGTCAGTTTAATGTGGCAAAGTGTAAAGTTATGCCTTTTAGCATGAAAAGATTGCCAGTTGTATATCACATTGATTTAACTTGATGAAACCAGAGATTTTGGCTTGATGAATAGAGAGTTCAAGTTTAAAGGACACATAGCAAAGGTGGAAACAGCTCATCTGATAACTTGGTTACTTAAGAATACCCTTACAAGAGCAATGTTATATAGGACAGGCAGCCAGGAAAGAGAGAGAGAGAGAGAGAGGGGTGCTTCTCAGTTCTCACTAATTGTGTGCACTGTAGAGTGTAACTAGGTATTTATAATGTTAGTGTGCACACTTCTTTCCAAATGGGGGCACAATATTCTGCTGCAGAGAATGCGAGGGCTAGTGCAGATGACCTTTAGGGCTTCTGCACCACAACTCCAGCTTGTTCCAGCAAGCTTTGAAATGATATTATTTCTCGTTTTAATTTTGTTGGACAAGTTGGTGATGATGTGCCTTTTATAGGTTAGGCCTCTCATTTGGGAGTGAATTGGACAGGAATTTGAAGTTAGAAGACATATGGCAAAAATGGGTAAAATAACTCAAAATCCCACTTGGATGTTGATGAACATACTGACAAGTAGAGTTAAGGAATCATCTCTCTTTATGTAAGGTTATGATAACCTTACATAAAGTATACTCAATCTGTGTGCAGTTTTTTAAAGTTTTTTTTAAATATCAATTATACATTTATAAATTGCTCAAATTTTTATTTTTATTTTTAAATCTGGAGTAAATTCTTTGAATTCATACTTCACTCTTTAATAAATTATTCTGTAGAATTTCAGATATTAATTATAACTGTGTTTGGCACATGGATTCAATCACCTTGGTTTCTTTGGGGGTGATGGGATAGTAAAGTGGATTTAGTTAAGTGAGCAAAGTGATAGGCCTGTGCAATTGATGAAGATTATGAGAATTGATTGAAGGTTTATGGGTTACAAAGTTTAGTTAATAAGCAAAAAAATAAATAAATAAAGAGGGGATATGATAGAAACATATTCGTCCTGTGATTTTATAAGATTGATGCAGAAAAAAGTTTTCACTACTTGACAAATAGAGAGAGAACAAGAGGTCGGCTGCACTTGTAGGTTGTGTATGAATGTGGCTAGCAAGAATGTGTGACTAGATATTTTATTTGGAGAGTAGTAAAAGAGTGCAGTGGGTTGATTGATGTGATCGTAACCATTTTGTCAGTGAATGAGTTTTAACTACAGGTAAAATACATATTGTGTGAATAATGTGCATGACACACTAACCATTAGTCATACACATTATTATAATAATCTGGGAGAACTGCAGTGTTTTTAACATAGAAGTTTGTGTATGAAGGTAATGCCTGCTCTGGAGTAATATTGTTATGGTTAAAGACTAAAGTTCTGTATCAGTAGTCTTTTCATGGAAAGGTATAAGAAACTTAACTGTTAATTTTAAGGAAAGACAACGTATATTGTTATATTAATTAAATAGCTTTAATTAATACTTCCTATATTTCGGTAATGTTATATTATCATCTTCAGGGAACATAAAAATTAATGAAATGTGCACACAGGCACTAACACTGAACAAATATGGCTGAAGACAACACTGAAGTCAGTCCTAGAGAGTCCTGAAGGGTGCCACCTAGTGGGCCAAATTGGGTATTAATCTTGGCTGTTGGTCTGATGTTCTAAGATGCAAGCCTCCCTTTTGTCTTTCCTTAAAATTAACAGTTATGTATCACCAATATATAAATTATCTACAAGAATAAGTATAAGAAACTTGTGGAGCAGTATTACATTTATCAAATGTGGGCAGATTTTATGGACTACATTTATTCCCACTGGGAAGTAAATGTAGTACATTTATTACTTAAATGATATGGTCTAACACTCCATCACTGTTAATTTTTTTCATGCTTTTTACTAAAAAGTATGTAACCTTGCTCAGACTTTAGTTATAATTGTATCATGCTGTCCTACTTGTGATACCGTATTTACATTGTGAATTCTTGTTATTTACCTTTTTGCCAGTTTTCTATCCTTTAAATTTATCATACCAAAGATGCTCTTATCATGTGCAAAAAATTTCTGTGAATTATGAAAATATGTTTTCTCTGTGCAATATATATGTTTAATTTTTATGGTATATCAAATTATATATTAATTAAAAAGTGGAAGTATTGATAGGAGATATGTTTGGGGTTTATTAGTGCAAGGACTGCTAAAGTCATAGGGTTCAGTTACAAAGATTTTAGTAATGTTAGTAAGCAAAAGTGGAAATGTTTGCCACATAACTTAATATCTCACATCAAAATGCAGTTTAAAGACTACATGTGTCACTTTTAGATATGAAAAAAAAACAAAAGTGTCATCGAAATTTTTCCAGAAATAATACCTACAAAAATGTCATTTTCATAAAAAGTTATATGCTGCTATCAGGTCATCAGCTGTTCTAGGAATAACAGAATTCTTGAGCAACCATTTTTTAGTTCTCTTGAACTGATGGGTATTTTTTTTTTTAAAGAACTGATAAATGGATATTCAAATATTATTTTATTAGTGACTTGGCTTCCTAACTTATTGTAGTTTGATCATATTTTTTGGTTTATTTAGCATTTATTATTCTGAGATGAAACAAAATTGTAAAAAGCCAAAGACTCATAAAGAAAATATACTGACACTGCAAATTGACTTTCCCAACATTTTACTACATTACATCTATAGTAATGTAGTAAAAGATTGAACAAGACTAATTTCATGCCTGCTGGGGCGTTGCCCGGTTAAACAAGGCTCCTGTTGTTTTTGGCAGGGAACCAGGAAGAATGGTGAAAAGTCATCTACTAAAAGAAATCCCAAAACAAAACAAATTGATGTCCCAACTCAACATCAATAGAGTTCAAGATTGGTACTATCAATGTAAGAAGCATCAATGGGAAAGGAATTGAACTAGCAGACTAAAACAGGTGAGGCCTTTTCATATTCAAAAGAAGAGTGTGTAAGCAAGTTTTAAAATGAATCAAGGTTGAGCAGCTTTCAGACGTGAACATAGACTGAAATACGCAAACATCATTGAAGAAAAAAATTAAAGTGACAAATACAAAATGTTATTTAAATATAAAGAGCCAATAGGCTTCATTTCAGCGATATAAACATTATTTAAATTAAGGGGATATTAAATCCCACATTGTTATAAAACCGAATAAGAAACTCATTGATTGGAATCAGAGCGTTTCATGCCGAATATAGTAAACTATAAAAGTATCGGGGATTACTAGCATGAGCTAATGCAAGTAATCCTAGTACGTAGTACAATCTCGGACAACTCACAGCAAAGGTGGTAAAGTTCTGATCGCTATTCTTGGTATTTTCCATAATGTAAAAACACATTTCCTAGGAAATGTATGCTGTTATTACATTATGGTGGGAAGTCACTACCCAGACCGGTTTCAGCCTTTATTGAGGCTTCATCAGTGAGTAGCTAGACCAAATAAATACCAAAGGGTATAGCAAAAAGAACTTATATACTCTGCTATATGAGTTGTCAAAAAGGTGCAACCATTAAGTTACTTAAATATAAAGAGCCAATAGGCTTCATTTCGGTGATATAAGCATTATTTAAATTAAGGGGATATTAAATCCCACATTGTAAACAATGTGGGATTTAATATCCCCTTAATTTAAACAAGATGTTATATTTTGGCAATAACAATCAGGGTAAAGAGGAAGTAGCCATAATCTTCTTGAATGGTAGGCAGTATCAAGTAGAGCGATGTGGGCAAATATCAGAATGAAGAACTGGACGATGAGACTTATTTGTGCTTATAGTCTCGCAGAAGGTTCTACCAAGGAAGAAATGGAAACATTAGCGAAGGCAGTTGGCTTGATGAAAAAGAAGAAAGTTGGTCCTTGGTGGAAATCTAAACAGCAGAGTAGAAAATGATTACCAAACATATAGAAATGTTTTGGGAAAATTTGAAGAAAAGTGCAAAGCTAATAATAATGGTAAATGCCTGTTGGATTTCTGTTCAGGACATGGATTAGTTATTACTAACATCATGTTCCAATAAAAATGTGCACACATTTTCATGAAGAGAAGATGCAGGAAATAAAAATCTCTTTGACCATGTTCTAGTTGATAGTGATGTTTTCTCACTGGTTCAGGACACAAGAGGATTTGAAATAGGAAGTGATCACTGTTTAGTTTTGAACAAGATAAATTGAATTTCATATTGAAAAGAAGAGTGTATAAGCAAGTTTTAAAACGAATCAAGGTTGAGCAGGCTGAAATACACAAACATTATTGAAGAAAAATGAGAGTTTGAAAACAAAAACCAAACCTTGGAGATTTAGTGACAAATCCTGAAAAAAAAAAAAAACATTGATTGGTTCAGACAGAGAGAGGCATGCATGTGAGGTCTGTAAAGATAGAAAAATCAGAACTCCATGGTGGACTCAGGAAGTTATAGGCAGTAAAGGAAAAAAAGAAAGCATATCAAAAGTTCCTGGCAAGTAAGCCAGCTTGTGCTCTTAGAGAATATAGAGAAAAATGTAAGAAAGGAAGGCATTGTGTAAAAACTAGCTAAACAAAATTAATGGGAAGATGGTTTAGAAATGAAGGAAAAAGTACTGTAAAAGAAACAGAGATGATAAAGATAACCTGAAAACTGAAGCTAAAGATATTCTAGATGTTTGAAGTAATTACTTTGAAAGACTGATAAATAACACAAGCAGTGTCAGCAGCACGATGGTAGTAAACTCCCAACAGAAATGCAGTCAGGAATACATTCATATTTGAAGGGAGAAAAAAAATCATCAAACACCTAAAATGTGGAAAGGCAGTTGGAGTAGATGAAATTCAACCAGAAATGCTCAAATATGGCTGCATTACATAATTCAGTAGGCATGATCAAAGATTCGAATTTCATATGATTGGAGCAGAGCTGTCATAGTACCATCTATAAAAATGGAAATAAAACTGAATACATGAATTACAGAGGTATTTCCCTACTGAGTAATCCTGATAGGATTTATGCAAGTATATTTGAGAAACAGCTAAGAAAACTTGTGGAAGGAAAGCTTGGTGAAGAACAAGCTGGATTCAGGCCAAATGGAGGTTGTCAGGATCAGATTATCACTTTAAGACAAATAGTTGAGAAATCTTGGTAATATAACAAGGATTTGTATTTAAGTTTTGTTAATCTAGAAAAGGCATATGACAAGGTGCCATCAAGCAATACATATGAGAGTGATCAGAAAAGTTCTAGGCCTCTACCATAGATGGCAACACTATTGGCAAGGATTTTTTTTTCCTAAGTTGATACATCTGTCATAAGCATCCATGTAAAATTGCATGTCATTCTATCAAGTAGTTTGTTTTATACAGCTGTGAAGCAAAAGTGTTGTCTGTATCACTTGAAATGAATAAAATTGAGTCGTGTGGTTATAAAATTCTTTGTAAAAGAAGGTTTAACACCAAAAGAAATTCGTAAACGTTTATGGGCACTCTTCTCCTTCGTTTTTGACAATTAAGAAATGGGCTGCCGAGTTTAAATGTGGCCATACCAGCCTTGAAGATGATCCATGTGAGGGACGTCAAAAAAGTGTAACAACATCAGAAATCATTGATCAAGTGCATGATATGGTATTGGATGACCGGTGAGTCAAAATGCATGAAATTGCTGACACTATAGGCATTTCAAAAAAATGTGTAGGATATATTTTGCATGAAGAATTGCATATGAAAAAGCTTTGCAAGATGGGTGCCGTGTTTGCTCACAGCAGATCAGAAACACACTCACATGAAAATCTCTGAACAGTGCTTGGAGTGGTTTAACAAGAATAAAACTGATTTTGTGCCTCGATTTATTAGTATGGATGAGACTTGGATTCACCATTACACACCAGAATCCAAACAAACAGTGGACCGAAGCCAGTTCTTTGGTATCAAAGAAAACAAAATCGGTTCCATCAGCATGAAAGGTCATGGCATTGGTGTTTTGGGATGCTAAAGGCATTTTGTTTATTAATTATCTTGAAAAGGTAAAACGATAACCAGGAAATATTATTCTGATCTTTTATCCAGACTAGACTAAAACATTTGTGAGAAAATACCTGGTTTGCAGAAGAAAAAAATTTTCTTTCTTCAGGACAATGCACCTGCCCACAAAGGTGTTTTGGCAATGGGAAAATTAAGGGATCAGCACTATGAATTATTGGAACATCCACCCTGTTACCTAGATTTAGCTCCGTCTGACTTCTTTCTCTTCCCGAAACTAAAACACTTCCTCGCTTGTTAGCATTTTCTTCGAATCAAGAGGTGATTGCAGCTGTAGAGGGGTATTTTTCAGATCTTACTGAGAACCACTACAGGGATGGGATAATGGTGCTGGATCATTGCTGGAATAAATGTATTAGTCTTAAGGAAGATTATGTTGAAAAATAAAAATAATTTTGAAATTATAAATTTGTGGCCAAGAACTTTTCAGACCACCCTCGTAGTCTCTATGTAAGCTGTAAATTTAGCACTTAGACTTGAGGGAGGTAAAGGAAGATGGTTTGATGCCAAATCAGGTGTGCAACAAGGATGCACATTATCTACACTGTTATTCATTATCTTTATGGGTCACATTTTGAAGGAAAGTGTTATTAAATCTGTTATCAAAATTGGTGATGTTAATCTTAGCTCTTTTCTTTATGCACATGATGTCATACTTCTGAATAAATCCAGTACAAGTCTTGTAAGATTCCCTGACTAAATTGAATAACTGTTGCAATAAAAAGACCACCAAAATAGGCAGAAACATTGAAAACATCAACTATATCGTGAATAGTTGATGTTTCTAACTTGTAGAACCTGTTCTGACCTATAGAACAAGTAAAACATTTCAGCTATTTAGGCACAATTTTTAGCGAAAATTATTATTATTATTATACAGGAACCTCCATGGAGTCTAGAGACTCATTGCTGGAGACACAAACTATCCACACAATCTATCATACCTTTTATTGCTCTGAACCCATATTAACAGATAAAGCACTGACAACTGACTCTGGCATCCCATTCCACTCATTCACAACTCATCAAGCAAAACATCTAGTCCTCACACCCCCTACTAACCACACCTTTATTCAACTCCCAGGGATGACCCCTTGTTCTGGCCACCCCATCCAAGTGCTGAAACATTTTCCCTGCATCAATCCTATAAAATCCTTTAAGCAACTTAACTGTTTCTATCATATCCCCTCTTTTTTCTTCTATCAACCAACTTCTGCAATCCACACATACTCAATCTATCTTCATAGGGAACATTCTGCAGACCACTCGCCTCTGAATCTTCTCTACTACCTCATCATCCCCCAAGAAACCTAGGAGACTAGACTTGAGCACAGTAATCCAGATGTGGACGTATTAAGTCCTTATAAAAAGGAATAACAATTCCTTATATCTACTTGTTATTGTGTTCTTTAAAAGCAAACTAATCTTATGGGCTACCTTAGCAATATATTCTCTGAACTTTAACTCTCTGTCTATCTCCTAAATCTCTAGCTTCATAAATAGATGAAGCTAGAGATTTAGGGATGGATGAAAGAATAGTGCCATCAATGTGATATACAGTTTGTAATCTATTTATCCCAAAATGCATAACTTTACATTTCTCCACATTAAACTGATACCCATTATCTTTTGCCCATATGGACAGCCATCCTGCAAGCTCTCCACATCGCCTTGAATTATTATTCTAATTTTTCATCATTAGCAAACAGCTGAGTATTTCCTTTGAGGTTATTTCCTATATCATTAATGTACAAATTAAACAGCAATAGTCCCAGCACTGAACCTTGTGGCACACCACTAGCCACCTGTATTTACCTTAATTCTGCCCCTCAATATACCACTTTTTGATATCTGTCCAGCAGCCACCCTCTTATCCACTTAACCAGTGGATAAGATATCATATACATCCTCATTTGCAAAACAGAGTTCCATGTGGTATTTTGTCAAATGCCTTTCTAAAATCCTTTGCAAAATCCAGCAGAATCATCGTATAGCCAGTTCCTTTATCCAACTCTGCTGTTACTCTCTTATAAAAAGGCAATAAATTATAAGGTATGACTGACCCTTCACAAACCATGTTGACCATCATACAGAGTCATGTTTTTATCTGCCCATTCTTTACTTTTTCTTTTTTTTTAACCAATTTTTCTAGTACTTTTACCACCATGCCTGAGATACTGATTGGCCTATAATTTGCTACTTCAGTCTTCGAACCACCCTTATGCAAGGGCATTACTTTCCACTCTCTTGGAACTCTACCAGAGCTGAGATTTAAACAGCCTAGTCAGAGGCATTGCCAGTTCCCCTGCACATTCTCGAAAAGCCCTACCTGATATCCCATCGAATCTCACAGCTCTATTTACATTGAGACTGCAATATCCTAAGAACCTCCAATTCATCCACCTCTGTTCCCACATTAATGTCTGTCATATATGTTAAAGCAGTAACCTCACTATGATGACATGCCCTTGCCAAGTGGTCACTTAGTAACTCCACTAATTTATCTACTTCTGTCACTTCGTGACCATCATCGCTCATTAAGGTCAATCTTCCATGGTCATTCTTGCTCTTACTTGCCACTTAATGAAAGAACTCTTTGGGATTTCGTTTGACCTGCTTGGCTAGATTCTTCTCATAATCTGATTTTGCCTTCCTTGGTATGCTGGTCACCTTTCTTGTTATATACCCTCCACAGCATTTTCTTCTTCTTCTTCTTCAGCTTGTGCTTAATGTTATTAGTCATCCATCTAAAGCATGCCTGATTAACCCTACTTACCTTAGGTATACGATTTAATATTGCCTAATCTAGATGACCCTTCTCCCATGATGATCTTAATCTAGATGATCTCTATCTCCTATGCACTACAAACATCCTTATCCTGCAGTTTTTTATGCCATGGCACAGAGTTAAGTAGCATCTTCCTAAGCTTGTTAATCACCTGCCTTGTAGTTCCACATATACCCTTCTTGACAGAATATTCCTCTTGTACAATCTCCCAAGTCAAGAATGTGGTCACTTTGGTTATGGATAGTTCTTCTGATCCAATACTCTCACACCCCCTCCATCACATGCTGCCTCAAGTAATTATCTCTTAGTAGGTGTATAAATTCCATTTCCTTCCTGCCATGTGATCTGTCTTCCATCCAGTCGATATCTACACAGTTGAAGTGTCCCCATAATAATCACTCAACCTCTTATACTCATTCTACTAATTTGGCAGTGCATGTCTTCCAGATCATCCCAACTGTATATTTTGTCTTACTGGCCTTAATCTCACATCAGACTACTTCAAATGAACAGCTAACCTCTTGCTTATCTCCTGTTCTTTTTGGTGCATTTCAGCCACTATCATCAGCAGTACCCCTCCTTCATCCTGTAATCTTTATCTTCCCTGAAAATGCTAAACCCTTCACATTCTCTATCCCTGTAACTACATAATCTGCTGTTAGCCAAGTCTCACTAATGCCTATAATTTTTGGCAAGGTTGCACTAACCAATGCCAGGAAAACTCCTCCCTCTTGTTCCTGATTTTTCTGGCATTAGTATATAGAAACTGCAGCATCCCTTTAGGGCAACCTCCTGCCTTTACTTCCTGAATTGACTACAACAGGGATTCTCAATCTATGGTACGAGTATTACTGGTGGTACGTGAACCACTGCCTTACTGGTACATATAATATCTTGAATTAAATACAGTGGCATAGCACTGGAAAAGGTTGATAACCCCTGGATTACAATATTCAATATTTTTGCTTGAGAGACTAGATTTCACACTTCGTCATTCTCAACACTCACTTGCCTCGTGGGTGCCTTCACACAAACTAACCTTCTTCCACCCTAATTGCTTAAGTTTTCCTGAATTTGTGCTTCAGCATGCTTTGTGAACAAAGCTCTCTAATCACGTAACACCAAAACCAATTGAGATGCAGTCCACCAGTAGTATACAAATGCTTCTTTCCATCAAAAACAGACCAGAGATCCACACAAATCCTACATCATTCATTCTGCACAACCTACATATAACCTCATTAGCTAGCAGTGCCCTCCTCCTTAGTTCCTATATCCTTAGTTACCTCTATCATAGCGTGGTAAGAGACTTAGTCTTCATCTTCTCACTCTTCAGTTTTGCCTATTCTAACAACTCATTTACTTCCTCTCTCATAGAGTACTTTTCGCGTCTCAAATCATTTGTGCCAACCAAGACAATCATAACCTTTGACTTACTTTTTTTGCATCTGGATGGCATGACTAATATTGTGAATTTTTTTCTCCAGGGAAACATGATTTTGTCACACTTTCATTAAGTACTTCCCTGATCATTGAGTCTCCGTATATGATTTTCTCCTTAACTTGTTTTTCTTGTTTGTTCACTTGGTCTTTATTATTTCTTTGAACCACCTACTTCCTTCTCTTTTCAGCCCTGCTAATATCTTGCCACTTCTGCAATTTTTCAATTGTGTGCTTTGTCCTGTGCAGAAGGTAAAGATGATAAATGAGATCGTAAAAGATGGTAAATCATCATCATCATCAAATTCCTGTACAGGATATGATAGTACTACACGAGAAATTTACATCATTACTAACTTCCTATCTACAATTTTTCTCCTTGGTTGTCAAGACTTCAACATTATCAGATCTTATATTTCTATCTTCTAAAGCACTTTTTACCATATCAATCTTCCTATATCTTGGTCTTCCTCTGGGTCTTTTTCGTGCCAATCTGGCAGAGAACACTTGTTTTGCTCATCTTTCCTCTCCCATTCTGTTTAAGTGACCGTACCACCTGAGATTAGCTCTGCTAACGCATTCCTGGATGCTGACAATGTCAAGTTCTTTCCTAATATCCTTGTATTTAATATGATATTGCCATTGATGCCATCTGTTCACGACACTAATCTTTCTCAGGACTCGCTTATCTGCGGTCTCTAGTCTTTGGTCAAGTGTTTTACTTCTGACCCAATTCTCAGATCCATAAGTTAAAACTGGTTTGAACACTGTCTTGTATACAGCTAATTTAGTGTTCCGATTAATTTCTCTCTTATTCCATATGAATTTATTCAATTGACTTCCTACCATACCAGCTTTGTTGATTCTGCTGTCTATTTCCATATTTAATTTACCATCTTCACTAAAAATCGTACCTAAGTAGCTGAAATGTTTTACTTGTTCTATAGGTTCTCCATTCAAGATGCAGTTGATATTTTCAGTGTTTCTGTCTATAATTTAATTGTCTTTGTCTTGTTATTATTGACCTTCATACCATATCTATTACAACAGTTATTCACTTTAGTCAGAGAATGTTGCAGACTTGTAGCAAATTTATTTAGAATTATAACATCATCTGCATAAATCAAAGAACTGACATTATCATTCCCAATTTTGATATCAGGTTTAATACTACTTTCCCTCATAATGTGATCCATATTGATACACAGAATAACAGAGAAAATAATGTACATCCTTGTCTGACACCAGATTTGATGTTAAACCATCTTTCTGTACTTCCTTCAATTCTAACTGCTGACTTACAACTCAAATAAAGACTAAGTATTGCTTGACATAATGTCCCACTGGCACCATATAACTGTAGCGTATTGAATAACTTCTCTCTTGGCACCTTGCCATATGCCTTTACCAAATCAACAAAACTTAAATACAGATCTTTGTTATATTCCCGTGATTTCTGCCACTATTTGTCGTAAAGTGAAGATCTGATCCCGACAGCATCTATTTGGCCTGAATCCAGCTTGTTCTTCACCAAGCTTTCCTTCCACAATCCTTCTCAACTGTTTCTGAAGTATACTTGTATATAAATCTTACCAGGAACACTCAGTAGAGAAATGCAGACCCTCTGTAATTCTCACATTCAGTTTTATTTTCCTTTTTATATATGGGTACTGAGAGCTCTACGACAATCATCCGGGATTCGTCTCTCTGTTCATGCCTTCCGAACTATTCCACGCAGCCACTGAAAGACTTTCATACCTTCATATTTGAGCATTTCTTGTCGAATATCATGTACTCCTACTGCCCTTCCACATTTCAGGGATTTGATGGCTTTTTCTATTTCAGGTATGGATATATATATATATATTCCTGACTGCATGCCTGGTCAGTGTTTTTAACCACTGTGCTCTTACTACTTGTTTCATTTAGTAATTTTTCGAAGTAATTACTCCAAACTTCAAGGATATCTTTTTCTCCAGTTTTTCATTTCACCATTGTCATCTCTAACTCCTTTTACAGCACTCTTTCCTCCATTTCTGAGCTTCTTCAACAACCTCCAGAATATCTTGTCACTTCTTGATATTTATTTTTGACATTCTTACCAAAGTCTTCCCATGACTTTTGTTTAGCTAGTTTAAAACAGTGTTTAGCTTTCTTGCATTTGTCTCTGTATTCTCTAAGAGCACAAGCTGACTTATTTGCCATGAACTTTTGATATGCTTTTTCTTTTCCTTCACTGCCTCTTTCACTTCCTGTGTCCACCATGGAGTTCTGATTTTTCTATCCTTGCAGACAACCTCTGTAATTCTGCTGATACCTCTGTAATTCTCACATTCAGTTTTATTTCCCTTTTTATATATGGGTACTATGAGCTCTACTCCAATCTCACCACATGCCAGAGGCATGTGGTGAGGCTGTCTGCAGTCAGTGTTTTCTTCAGGGCTTGCCACTGAATCTAAGGTTTGGTTTCTGTTCTCAAACTCTTTCATTTTTTTTTTTTTTCAATTATGTTTGTGTATTTTAGTCTACATTTCACATCTGAGAGCTGCTCAACATTTATTTGCTTTAAAACTTTCTTATATGTTTTTCTTCTCAATATGAAATTCAATTTAGTCCTGCTGAAGACTAAATGGTGATCACTTCCAATTTCAAATCCTCTGTACACTCTGGTGTCCTGCCCCAGGGAGAAAACATCACTATCAACAATAACATAGTCAATGAGACTTATAATCTAAGATGGTAAATTAAATATAGAAATAGACAACAGACTTAGTAAAGCTGGTATGGTAGGGAAGTCTGCTGAATAAATTTATATGGAATTAGAAAAAAATACTCAAAACACTGAATTAGCTCTTTACAAGATGATGTTGAAACCAGTTTTAACTTATGGAACTGAGAGCTGTGTTAGAAATAAATTACTTGAACAAATACTAGAGACCTCTGATATTAGAGTTCTGAGAAAGATTAGTTGGGGTGAATAAATGACATAAATGTCATTTATTCATCCCACTATCCTGATTTTTAATGTTTTATCACATTAAAAATCAGGATATTAGGAAAGAACTTGCAGTTGTTAGCATTTGGGAATGTGTTAGTAGATCTAATCTAATCTAAGGTGGCATAGTCACTTAAACAGAATTTGAGAGGAAAGATTAGCAAAAGAACTTTCTTTGCTAGGTTGGTAGAGAAAAGACCCAAAGTAAGATGTAGATGGATTGATACAGTAAAAAGTGGCTTAAAAGATATAAATATAAGATCTGATAATATTGGAATCTTGACAGATAACCGATTAATTTGGGGGAAAATTGTCAATCGGAAGTTAGTAATGGTGTAACTTTTACATATAGTACTCTCATAATTATCCTATACATCCTCCTGAAGGTACATATCAGGAATTTGATGATGATAGCTATAGTAAACTTTTTTTAACTTATGTGGGCATATTAAGCAAAATTCCACATGCCTTCTGAATCTAAGTTTCTTTTGATCTGCTGCCTTTTCAAATGTTATTTTCCTGCTGTCATTCCCACTTGTGTAAATGTTATTGTTCTGCAGCTAGACTTTCCTGTTGATACTCATTTTTATCTTTATAATTTGAAGGTTTATGATTTTTCTTGTTCGAGGTTTTTGGTTTTTTACTCGAGCATTAATTTATCACTTATGAGTACATCCCATCTAGTATTGTGGTCATTTTAAAGTAACAGACATCATTCATTATGTTGACATAAACAACAATATGCATTATGATAAAGAACATAAGTTAACAGTTGTCTGGTGGACATTACATATTTCTGAGCATGTGGCCATTACATGGTTTGTACCATTGTTACCTAGTTTGAGAGTAAACAGTTAGTACGTCAGTGGTGCCTCGTACTTCGAACGTTCCAGAGTTCAAACACTTGAGAACTCAAGAAATTTGATTCGTAGTTTGAACTATAGTCCAGGAACTCAGAGTCATATAGCATTAGACAGTTTTGGCACGTCATTGGGCATGCTTCTCCCTCACTCACTTCTCTGTGCCTGCACAGTGTGTGTGTCTGTCTGAATCATTGAACCACTGTGTGTTGTCCCTTACTTTAGACAGCCTAGTCATTGCGCGATGCATTTGTGTAGAGAATTTTTAACTGTTTTTGGCATTTTTTTTATTGCCTATAACATCCAAGAATGTAGAAAGAACAAAACCTAAAAGAAAAGTTGTAGTATCGACAATTGAGATGAAAAAAATGATCTTACTGAAAAAAAAAATCTACCATTAAAAGCTCTTCTAGTGATGGACAATGCTCCTGCTCATCCCCCAAATTTAGAGGAGGATTTATTTGGCGAATTTAGTTTCATCAAGATAAAGTTTTTGCTGCCCAATACCATTTCTATCATACAACCCATGGACCAGCAAGTGATTTCAAACTTCAAAAAACTGTATATTAAGGCTATGTTTTTAAAAGTGCTTTGAAATAACCAATGCCACAGAATTAAATACAAACTACAAGGCACCACTGTAGTTAGCAAAAGAATTTTTTTTAAATTATCAAAAAATGAAAAATGAAAAAAAAAAAAAATTAAAAATTTTTGAGAATGCAATTTGATATTTAATAAATATCAAATTTTGCAAAAAAAAAAAAAAAAGCCTTTAAAATTTAGCAATTTTTTTAAAATTAATGTTTTATTAAAATCTTAGTCATTAAAAATCTTTGAAAAATATATTTAAAAATCAGTGGTAATGTGGAAAAAAATGCATGAATAATTTATGTTATGTATGTATCTATTAATTAGTGATTTTTCTTGCCTAATATGATTTCCATAGTCTTGTTTACTGAAGCTCGAAATGTCATTTAAAAAACATTATGCTCTCAAAGAGTTTACTTTAAAAAAAACAAAGAGTTATACAGTACTGACTGGATTGTACAAGAGCTGATACAATTGGTTCTTATACAATCTTAGTTCTTAGTTAAAATTTTTTAAATGTGATATATCCTTTGAGAGCAAGAGTTTACTTTTTTTAAAAAAGTATACAATATGATTGAAAGCAAGGAATCATTATGAAGTTTTTCAGCTGAAGGTAAGTTAGCTACTCTGCTGATGCTATTAATTCACTACAAGTTCATAGCCTTTTGTGAGCAAGATTAGCATTTAAGAGAGAGAGAGAGAGAGAGAGAGATGCATTGTGTTTCTCCCCTCAAACAGACTGCCCACCCACAGGTATTAACTGACATAAATAATGGACTCATAATAAATAATGTCTGGTCCTTAATAAGTATGGTGCTTGTCTGTAGTTATTATTAAGGCTAAAGGCAGTCTCTCCCCACTTGAAGTAGGTGTACTTGGTTGGTATTCTTGCAATTTTTTGATTGGCTAGGAATTTATTTCATGGAGACAGTTGTGAAAAGTTGTAAGAAGAAGAAGGGAGCCAACCGATAGGTGCTGAAAATGGATCACTGGCATGATTAAAGTATATTTTGCAAAATGTGTAAAGTACATATAAGTCATTTTGCTTGGATGGATAAAAATTAGAAAGGCTTGCAAATTTTTTTGCAAGCCATTCTAATTTTTGTTTCAGTCTAACCATTTGTAGGTATCGGAAGAAGACAAGATGTATCAAATTTATATATTGCAGTGATTCTGTCTGGATGGAATTTAAATGCCAGCGGAAATCTGTTTTTTGTTTGTTAGAAATTATGTATCAGCAAAAAAAAAGATATGAACTGATGTTAATAATTTCATGTTACCTGGTGAAATTTTAGAAAATTTAAGGAAATTTGGTATTTGAATCTGTTAAAATTTTGTCATTTTTGTTATGGTTAATTTCAAAATGAGCCAAAATGATATGTCCGCAATGCTTTTCCAAAAAAAAAAAAAAAAGAAAAAAAAAAGTCCAAACTTGTGATAACAAATAATGTCACTATACCATAATGTTAAAAAATGCATTTTTAAAACCCTATGAAAATAAATTTGCTGAGATAAACTGCTCTGTAGTTGTAGTTTTGAGGGATTTTGGTGTGATTGTGGACAGGGAGTTGGAATTTAGAGGGCACATTGCAAAGGTAACCAAAACAGCACATCAGATTATGTGGTTATTGAATAACACACTAACAAACAGGGATAAAGAGGTAATTGTTCACCTATGTAAGTCTAATAAGGTCACATCTGGACTACTGCGCACAGATCTGTACTCCCAGATCCTATGTTGATGAAGAAGTTGTAGAGAGAATCCAAAGGTGATTGGAATACTCACTTTGAGACTAGATTGATGGTTTGTGGGCTTCAAAATTTAACTGATAGATGAAAAAGAGAAGTCATGGTAGAAGCATTTAAGTTATTAAAGGGGTTTTATAGGATTGACACTGAAGGCTTTTTTTTTTTTCCAATATATGACGAGAAGGGAGAGAACAAGAGGTCACCAGTGAAAGTTGTGTAAGAGTGTTTTTAACAAGAGTGTTAGGACCAGGTTTTTTGCTTGAAGAATAGCGAATGGGTTGCCAGAGGTGATTGTGGTTGCTTCATCAGTGAAGTTTAATGATAAGTAAGATAGGTATTTTGTGTGAATGATGCTATGTGTTAATAAATGGATCTCCCACAGTGAGTCGTTGTATGCCATGGTGATACCTATATAATAATAATAATATATATATTTTTTTTAGGTTAGTGGAGGATTTTCTGTAGGAATGACAATATGGGAGTGTGTGAAAAAAGAAGCACAAGAAGAAGCCTCCGTTTCAGATTCTCTTCTAGAACTGATGCGACCTGTGGGAAGTGTCTCGTAAGTTTTTTTTTTTTTTTCCCATACATGGAACATTTGTTTATTATTTATGGAAAAAGCTATCATTTATGTGTATTCCCCCCCCCCTCCCAAAAAAAAAGATGCCATCGAATTAAAGTAGCTAACTAGCTGCACAGCTGAGGAATTAGATAAGTACCAAGTCGACATAATAGGGGTGACTAAAACAAAAAAAAAAGGCAAAAAAACTGGTGAGATCTTTCTGAGCAATAAATACAAAATGTTATATTCAGGCAATGACAATCAAGGAAAAGAAGGAGTAGCCATAGTATTCAACACTAAATATAAGGCTAATCTTCTTGAATGGCAGGCAGTCTCAAGTAGAGTGATGTGGGCAAATATGAGAATGGGGGAACTGGACAATGAGACTTATTTGTGCCTATGGTTCCACAGAAAGTTTTACTAAGGTAGAAGTGAGGAATTTTTGATGCTTTAGAGAAAGCAACTGACACAATGAAAAAGGAAAAGTTGGTTCTTGTTGGGGATCTAAATAGCAGTATCTTGGATTTCTGCTCAGGACACACTGGTTATTATTAACACAATGTTCCAGTATAAAAATGTGCACAAATTCACATGGAGAGAAGAGACAAGGAATAAGAAAAGTCTCATTGACTGTGATATTGTTGATAGGGATGTTTTCTCACTGGTGCAGGACACAAGAGTGTACAGAGGATTTGAAATTGGAAGTGATCACCATTTAGTCTTGAGCAGGATAAAACTGAATTTCGTATTGAAAAGAAGAACATGTAAGAAAGTTTTAAAGCGAATAAAAGTTGAACAGTTCTCAGATGTGAACTGCAGACTAAAATACACAAATATTATTCAAGAAAAAATGAAAGAGTTTGAGAACAGGAACCAAACCTTTGAGATTCAGTGGCAAGCCCTGAAGAAAACACTGATTGATTCATCCAGAGAGGCATGTGGTGAGGTCTGCAAGGATAGAAAAATCAGAACCCCATGATGGACTCAGGAAGTTAAAGAGGCAGTGAAGGAAAAGAAGAAAGCATATCAAAAGTTCCTAGGAAATAAGTCAGCTTATGCTCTTAGAGAATACAGAGACAAATGTAAGAAAGCTCTAAACACTGTGTAAAACTGGCTAAACAAAAATCATGGGAGGATGGACTTTCACAAGAACATGGAAAATATCAAGAAGGTGGCGAGATATTCTGGAGGTTGTTGAAGAAGCTCAGAAATGGAGGAAAGAATGCGGTAAAAGGAATTAGAGATGATAAAGGTGACATGAAAACTGCAGAAAAAGATATCCTTGAAGTTTGGAGTAATTACTTTGAAAAATTGCTAAATGAAACAAGTAGTGATAGCACAGTGGTAAAAAACACTGACTAGGCATGCAGTCAGGAATACATATCCATACCTGAAGTAGAAAAAGCCATCAACAGCTGAAATGTATAAAAGCAGCAGGAGTAGATGATATTCGACCAGAAATGCTCAAGTATGGAAGTATAAAAGTTTTACGGTATCTGCACTGCATAGTTCAGAAGGAAGAATTCTAGATGATTAGAGTAGAGCTGTCATGGTACATATATAAAAAGAGAAATAAAACTGAATGTGTGAATTACAGAGGATCTGTATTTCTCTACTGAGTGTTCCCTGTAAGATTTATGCAAGTATACTTGAGAAACGGTTGAGAAAGATTGTGGAAGAGAAGCTTGGTGAAGAATAATCTGGATTCAGGTCAAATAGAGGCTGTCAGGATCAGATTTTCACCTCATACAGATAGCTGAGAAATCATGGGAATATAACAAAGATCTGTATTTAAATTTTGTACATCTGGAAAGGCATATGACAAGGTGCCTAGAGAGAAGTTATTCAAAACACTATATTCTGTTAATGGGGCATTATATCAAGCAATACTTAGTCTTTATTTGAGTTGTAAGTCAGCAGTTAGAATTGAAGGAAGTACAGGATTTAATACCACTTTCCCTCATAATGGATCACATTATGAGGGAAAGTGGTATTAAACCTGATATCAAAATTGGGATGTTAATGTCAGTTCTTTGCTTTATGCAGATGATGTTATACTTCTAAATAAATCTGCTACAAGTCTGCAAGATTCCCTGATTAAATTGAATAACTGTTGTAATAGATAGATATGAGGGTTAGCATTAAAAAGACAATGAAAATAGGCAGAAACATTGAAAATATCAACTGCATTGAAGAACCTATAGAACAAGTAAAACATTTGAGCTATTTAGGCACGATTTTTATTGAGGATGGTAAATTAAATATGAAAATAGACAACAGAATCAAAAAACTGGTATGGTATGGTAGGAAGTCAACTGAATTAATTTGTATGGAATAAGAGAGAAATTAGCCAAAAAACTAAATTAGTTGTATAGAAGACAGTGTTCAAACCAATTTTAACTTATGGATCTGAGAGCTGGGTCAGAAGTAAAACACTTGACCAAAGACTAGAGACAGCAGATATGAGAGTCCTGAGAAAGATTAGTGGCATGAACAGATGGCATCAATGGCAATATCATATTAAAAACGAGGATATTAAGGAAGAACTTGACATTGTCAGCATCCAGGAATGCGTTAGCAGAGCTAATCTCAGGTGGTACCGTCACTTAAACAGAATGGGAGAGGAAAGATTAGCAAAACAAGTGTTCTCTGCCAGATTGGTTGGAAAAAGACCCAGAGGATGACTAAGATATAGGTGGATTGATAAAGTTAAAAGTGTCTTAGAAGACAGAAATATAAGATCTGATGGTATTGGAGTCTTAACAGATAACAGACTGATTTGGAGGAAAACTGTAGATGGAAGTTAGCAATGATGTAAATTTTTCATGTAGTACTATCATATCCTGTACATTCCTTGAGGGTATATATTATTATTATTACTACTACATTGACTGCATATTATCATATATAAGTGACACCTCCAGGGAATCCAAAGACTCATCGAGGGAGAGTGTGCCAACAGCATCGAATGATTGTTCCCTTACAACTACTAACTGCGCTCAAACTTGCTGAACTTTTTTGCTGAGCCTTGATGATGAACTAGTTGGTTGCACTTGGAAATTTTGTTCCTTATTATCATGTCTTTTGAAAGCTTCACATTTATTTTCCATAATTTATATCATATGCTAATATGTAAATTTTTTGTACACTGATATTACATTTGCACACAGTTTCTGTGTGCAAATGTAATTCAATGTTATATTCAGCTATTATTGTCTTGATGAACATTTCAAATACATATGTAGTCTGCCGCTGGTGGCACTCAGAATATGTTGGAGATTTTCACTGTGTGTGTGTGTGTGTGTGTGTGTGTGTGTTATATTTTGTCAAACTTTTGAATTTAAAATGCTTCAGTTAATAGCTAATAGATATATGCAACTCATAAATAAATTCATTAGTAAGTATCCCTATTCCAAGCATACATCATTATTATCAATAATAGAATGATAAACAGAATATTAAAAAATTGTTTTTGAAAACAAAATAATAAGATTATTTTATAATAACTGGTAAAACATTATTATTATTACTATTGTTATTATTATTATTATGGGATACTCCATAGAGTCCTTTGACTCATTGAGAGAGGCCCTAAACATCATGCTAAGCACTAACATTTGCACTGTATCTATTATACTTTGCTTTGAACTCATTCATAGTCATGGCACCCACAATAGACTCATGCAACCTATTCCCTTCATTCACCACTCTCCAAGCAAAAAATCTAGTTCTAACACCCTTGCTAAGTACACTCTTGCTTGGTTTCTAAGTATGATCCGTAGTTCTCCAACCACCAGCCCTGTTCTGAAAAATTTCCTCTGTATTAATCTTGTAAAATCCCTTTTGTAATTTGTATGTCTCAATCATATCATCCATTTCCCACCTGTCAACCAATCTCTGCAAATTTTCAACCTGTTCTCATAAGCTTCAATCCATAGACCTGTTACCATCTTGGCCACTTACCTCTGGATCCTTTCAACTTCTTCCTCATCACCAAGAAATCCAGTTGATCAGATTTGCTAGCAGTAGTCAAACTCTCTGGCTTCATCAGTTCCTGGAGTATAGTTCCATTAATGTGATATACAGCTGGTAAGCTTTTCACTCCATAATGCATAACCTTACGCTTTGCCACATTCTTCCTACCATCTTGAGACTAACCCAGTGCTGAGACGTAGATTAAACAATGTGGTCAAAGGCACTGACAATTCCCTAGCACCTTCACTTAAAACTCAAGCTATTATACCATCCAATCCCATAGCTGTTTTTACATCAAGGTTTTGCAATATGCTGTGCACCTCCATTTCATTTACCTAAGTTCCCATGTTCTTGCCTCTCTCGTTACTGCAATATCTCCATCTGGATGATATACTCTTTCAAAGTGTTCACATAGTAATTCTACTATTTCAACAGATTCAATTACCTCCCTACTGTCACAATTCATTAAGATCATGCTGCCATAAACATTCTTCCTTTTACTTGCAACATATCGAAAGAACTGCTTAGGATTATCTTTGGCCTGTACTGCTAATTTCCTTTCTGGCCTGTGCTTTGTACTGCTCTTGTGCTTGCTGGTCACCTTTCTCCTTGACTTCCCTCCATAATTTTTTCTTTTTTTTTTGTAGCTCCTGCTTAATGGTGATATTCATCCATTTAATTTACTTGATTTACTCTCCTGAACTCTAGGTATGCAGTCTGCCATTACTTCCCTCAAACACTCCTTTACCACTTTTCATGCACTATCAACCCAGCCCTTGCAATTTCACATGACATGGCAGTGATTCAAGCAATCTCCTAAGCTTGTCATACTTATCAGCCCTGTAATTCCATATGTACTCCTTCTTAACTGAAAATATCACACATTTAGCCACCTCCCAGGTCAGGACCATATGATCACTCTCACCAATTGGCAGCAAAGTGGTCATATTGGTTATCGACAAATTCAAATAGACAAAGTATGTTCCATTGCATGCTGTCTCAGGTAATTATTTCTTAGTAACTGCATACATTCCATTTCCTTCCTCCCATGTGTCCTCTCCTCCTTCCAATTTGTTCCCATAGTTGAAATTCCCCATAATAATTATCTACCCTTCACTCATTGAGTTATTTGCCAATACATACTATCCCCCCATCATCTTTTCCATTCCCTGCTCTATAGAAGCATCCAACTGTGTATTTTGTTCTGCTGGCCCCTATCTCACACTAGATAGCCTCAAATGTGCTGTTTTCACTGGCCTGCAGTTGAACTTCTACTCTCTTTAGTTGCAATTCATTGGCTATCATCAGTAACACTCCTTCTCCCATTCTTTTCTCTTTATCCTTCCTGAACACACTATACTCTTCACATGCTGTCCCAGCAACTTTATTATCTTCTGCCAGCAGTGGCTCACTGATGCCTCACTAATGTTCCAAAAATGTGGCTAATTATCTCTTGTAATTCTTCTTCACTTTCTGCCAGAAGATCGATATCATCTGCAAAATGTAAGTTGTTTATTCTTAATTCACCAACTACTATTCCAGTGTCATATTTTTGAAGAGCTTCATCTGACATATTCCAGAAAACAATTAAAAAAAACAGTTCACTGCTGTAATTTTTAATTTCAATTCTCATATCAGGTGAGAAATAAAGAGATTTAATAATCCTAATGATTTTATTGTCTATAACCACTGGTTAAGAAAAGTAATTCCTTGAGTGAAAAATTATTCCAAGTTTTTTGGAAACTGAAGATATTATAGAAGTGATGTGATTATGCCATGCATTAATCCTTATCCTACTCGTATGATCTTGCAGTGCTCAAAAATTTCAAGATCATCTAAATAAACTAATCCCGGTCATCTTTCCTGCACTAAAAAAGAGCCAATAAGTCGGTCCAAGAAGAGGGGGGGGGAAGAGAGAGAGAGATCATCTTGATTGTTAAGTTGAGCAGTATCAAAAGTAAGTGGTGAAGAAGTGTTTTTTTGTGAGAAAATGGCAAACCTG
Organism: Typopeltis vanoorti; assembly: GCF_054136105.1. Taxonomy (NCBI): domain Eukaryota; kingdom Metazoa; phylum Arthropoda; class Arachnida; order Uropygi; family Thelyphonidae; genus Typopeltis; species Typopeltis vanoorti. Next base: position 80,913,083 of record NC_143554.1, on the reverse strand, counting down.
TGTTTTGGAAGTGTTGAAAGCGACTAGGTTGTTGTCCCATTGCAGGATGGTGTGAAGATCAGTGTTTTAGGGTACTTATTGTAGATGATCTTGAAGTTGGAATGTTTGAGCACTGCATATATATATATATATATATATATATATATATGAGGAAGAGGGCTGGTGAAGTAACAGAGCACAGAATGACACCATTAACAGGAAAATCTGAAGCGAGAACACCCTTCACCATTGCACATAGTGAACATTATAAGAGAAAACTTGTGATCCAATTACAAAGGGAGGAAGGCAGACCATCAGGTGGCAGTTCGCTGAAAAACCTTTAATGCCAGACCCCTATCAAATGCTTTGAAATGTCAAGTTCAACAGCATAGGTTTCTCCAAATCTTTGTGTGTCCAGAGGTGGGTGAGCCAGGAGATCTGTTGTGGATGTTTGTGGATGTTGATTGGTGAAATCCATATTGGTGGATTGTTGATTAGTTGACAGCTCTACAGATATTGAGCTTTTTTTACAGGATATCGTTTTTTTTTTTTTGAATTGGCTATATGTAGTCTTACTTCCATGCTGCGGGGGGGGGGGGGTGCCAGCTGAGTATAACATAATGTACTGATATTATTTCAGGAACACATGAGTGCAGCTGGTAGGATTCAGTGAGGACTTGGAAGCCTTTTTGGTATCCAGGTTAATCAAAATTCTTCTGAGGTCTTTCTGGTGGAAAGCTGCAGGAGGTATACAGTGCACTGTTCCAGTTAAAGGAGTTGGATGAAAAGAATGATGCCAGATCAGCCTTATCTTTCATATTTAGATGAGAAAGAAGTGGAAGCTCAGATGAACAAAAGTTATATCCAAAAACTTTTGGATATAACAACTCCCATTGGCACAAGTGGCAAGTTTTCTACATTTATCCTTATCAAAGTCAGACTTAGCTTTTTTAATGATGGTTTTTGCAAGTATTGTGGACTTCAGTGTAAGCTGTGAATGAAGTTGGGGTCTTTGTTCCAAGCCAATAAGCTGTTGTCTTTTCTTGGACCACCCAGGTATGCTTTTCTGGAAAACCATGGTTTGGATATAGGATGGGAATTTTGAACAGAGTGAAGAATCAATATAGATATAGAAGCATAGATAATTTCTGTAACAAGATCACAACAAATATCTGGATCTTAAGAACAGAAATAATAGTCAAACCATGGAAAGGAGTAAGTGAAAGTCATGGAGATATTCCAACTCGAATTGTTGTAATGTCAAATGATGCACGGTTGTGAATGGCTGAGAGGAGGACATTCCACAAGAGATGAAACTTAAATGAGATTGTGATCTGAATTACTAAGGGGAAGCAGTCTCCTCCACAGTATACCTGGAAGGAGAACTGTTTAAGAAAAGAACCAGTGTTGGGTGTGTGGAGAGAATTGTCAGGGATCTGGTTTGGAGAAGTGATTTCTTTTAAATTATTACTTACAGCAAACAAGAATGGTACTCAAATTGTACCATTGTAGACTAAGCATATTTTTCATGAATTAAATTTTTCAAAGCCAAGTAACCTTAACCAATCTTTTTTGAGTGCGTGTGAAAGTTTTAAAAAGAATCGATCAAGCAGCTTTAAGAGGCAAACTGTGGATGCAGATACACTAATTCAAGAAAAAAATGAATTTCAAAATAAGAACCAACCCATTGAGACTCATTGGTACATTATGAAAAGAACACTGATTGATTTAGCCAGAGAGGCATGTGATGAAGTTGTCTGCAAGAGTAGAGAAATCAGAACTCTTTGGGGAGAAACTCAGAAATTTAAAAAGAAGTTATAGAAATGAAGAAAGCATATGGAAAGTTCCTAACAAGTGAGTCAAAATGTGCACTGAGAGAATATAGATCAAAACTGTTAGAAAGCAAATCAATGTACAAAAGTGTAAACAGGAAATATATTGATGGAATTTTTTTTCACTTGGCTATGCTGCCAATTATATATTTGGTTTAATCCTTTATCCAAGTGTAAGCAAACAAAATTTGCTGCTGAAGTATTTTCAGGACTGGGGCAACTCATGGCAAAGGTGGTATAACTTCTCATCACTTGCCTTAGTATTCCCATAATGCAAAGCACATCTCTTTGCAGACATGTGCTTTGCATTACAGGAATATAATGCTATGCATTAAGGGAAGAGTCACTACCATTTTTGACTCTATTGAGGTTTCATCAGTGGGAGTCAGACCCAGAGGTCGTGATACTAATGTGGAAGTAATGGAGAAGTCATATTCCCATACACGAGTTGGCAAAAGGTGTCACGCCTTATTATTAAAATTCTCTGGATTAGAGATAGTTGACGGAAATTTTTTTCACTTGGCTATGCTACCAATTATGTATTTGGTTTAATCCTAGTCCCAGTTGCCCCAGTCCTGAAAATACTTCAGGCACAAACTTTGTTTGCGTACACTTGGATAAAGGATTAAACCAAATATATAATTCGTAGCATAGCCAAGTGAAAAAAAACTTCCATCAACTATCCCCAATCCAAAGAATTTTAATAATAAGGTGTGACACCTTTTGACAACTCGTATATGGAAATATGACTTCTCCATTACTTCCACCTTAGTATCACCACCTCTGGGTCTGGCTCCCACTGATGAAACCTCAATAAAGGTCGGTCTGGGTAGTGACAATGTCCATTTGACAATGTTGAAAGACAGAGCAAATGATGCCTTGTGACACAGCAGCAACTCTAAAAACAGCCAAATAAATAAAATAAAGAAAGAAAACAAAAATAAATATAATAATACATGGTCTTGTCATCATCAGTTGCATCAGTCTTTGGAACGGTAGCTCAGCAGCAATTTCTTCCATTCTTCTGCTCTCTCATTGATCTTGTATCACTTGTAAAATGCATGAATTTTTTTCTCTGACCGATAAACACACTAATATATAAGTAGTTAACATAGCTGCATCTTGATGTTTTCTTTGTCAATGATGGAATCTTATTAAAAATGAGGATATATCATATTCTCTCATTGGCCATATTCCATTATGACAAAAACAATCTGTGAGTAGAGTTAATCTTCAGTGTTAACCTTTCCTCTTCCATTCTCAGGAATGGATCAGAAATGTTAGCAATGTTTGATGCGAAGAGAACGGGAAAAAGACCTGGAGGAAGACCAAGATTTATGTGGGGTTGATGCTGTTAGAATAACCTTAGAAGACCTGAATATGAGATTTAATAATAATGGCATCCTGGCAGATAGCAGAGTAATTTGAAAGAAAATTGTTGATTGGAATTTAATAATGACATAAACTTTTCATGTAATATAGTCATGTTATCCTGTATATCCCTTTTGGGTACTTATCAGGAATTTGATAGCTAGTGTTTATTTTTATTTATTATTTTATTTTTTTTCAAAAATTCATATTCAAATAAAGAGATATTTTTTGAATGTTCACAATTTTATTAGTTAATTACTCATAATTTCACTGATCAGTGATTTCAATCTTTTTTTTCTTATGAATAATTATGTAAAATCATTTTTCATTTTTTTGTACTTTCAGATTTATTTTTGAAGATGAACGAGGAATATTTCCAGAAACACTGTATGTATTTGATCTGGAATTACCTGCTGATTTTCAGCCTCAGAATACTGACAATGAAGTTGAAAGTTTTCATTTACTTTCTATAGATGATGTAAGTTGGTTATTAGTTTTCCTGGATTTTAAAATGAAATTACTTTGTGTTGGTACAACAAGACTACACTGACAAGAATGGTTGTTGCCTTGTTATAACTTCTGTAAAAACTAGATTCACAGAAGAAAGATTATAGGTTTGATTCTTGTCATCAAGTAGACTTTTCTAGGACTCTTTTTCAGCCATTTCTTGAGTTATTCAGTTTTTGGCATATGCAAACAGGATTTCCTACAAGAAATTCAGTTTTTAACTCCTCAACTCAGAAAAATTGACTCTATAACTTGCACTGTTTCTGATAATAATATCAGTAGGAGTTTTACAAATATAAAATAATGGCACTTCATTATTTCTTATACTTGTCACACATAAGTATATAAATATTTAGCAGAGGCAAACAAAACTGCCATTTGATGACTATGGGAGGTACCTTGTACTGATTTCCAAAAGTTAGGACTAAAAAAATTACACCTGCTCTCCTTAGGGAGTGAAAAAACTTGAAGTTTATTATTTTTATTTTATAAGAAAATGATATATAGGTATTTCAAAATAAATGTTATTCCATCTTCTCTGTGGAAAGGAGTAAGTAGACAGAAAGAAGAATAATGCTTTCAACAGTCTGCTGTCAGTGGATTCTGGCATTTACAGTAATTGGCTGTTAATTTTTGCAGTTCTGGATGACATTTTACCATACGTATGTTGATACTGTCATTTTTATTCATAGTGTGGGCTACATGAGAGATTTCTTGAATAGACACATTTTTATAGCTGGAGTAGTTTTGTATTTCTCCAAAGGATTCCTTGACTGATTACAACTCCATGATATATTAATTCAGATTTTTGTGGTTTAATGAGGCTGATGTAGTCTTAGTGCTTTCATTTTGTAACTTGATATGTTTATATATCATTTTAATTAGTAATAAATTAATTTATTTTAGCTTTGCTGTGAATATATACATACATTTATTGAAATAATTATGGCTTCATCAAATGTATCTTTGAAAGTAACCTTTCATACTTTTTTTTATAAGGCTTGCATAAAATATTGTAATAAAGAAAGCAAAGGCAGTGCCACAATAATATTTAAAACCATTTCTGAATATTTAAAAAAAAAAGTCTGCTATCACGTGGGAAGTTTTCAGTATTGAGACCACATTATGATGTAAATAAAGAGTTTAATAAAAATAAGCAATTAAAGCCCAACAAGTTTCATAAGTCATAAGACTTACATCATCAGTGGTACTGGTACATAAAAATTTTATGCAACAAAAGCCTATTAACAATTTAACAATTAATTACACATATTAGATTTTTTGTGATGCAGTGATGACAGCACAGTGATAAAAAAACACTGACCAGGCATGCAATCAGGAATACATATCCATACTTGAAGTAGAAAAAGCCATCAAAGGCTTGAAATGTGGAAAGGCAGCAGGAGTAGATGATATTTGACCAGAAATGCTGAAGAATGGTGGTATAAAAGTCTTACAGTGGCTGCACCGCATAGTTCAGAAAGCCTGAACAGAGGGACGAATTCCCAATGATTGGAGTAGAGCTCGCATTATACCTATATAAAAAGGGAAATAAAACTGAATGTGAGAATTACAGAGGTATATCCCTATTGAGTGTTCCTGGTAAGATATATGCAAGTAAGTATAATTGAGAAACGGTTGAGAAGAATTGTGGAAGAAAAGCTTGGTGAAGAACAAGCTGGATTCAGGTCAAATAGATGCTGTCGGGATCAGATCTTCACTTTACGACAAATAGTGGCAGAAATCATGGGAATATAACAAGATCTGTATTTAAGTTTTGTTGATTTGGTAAAGGCATATGACAAGGTGCCAAGAGAGAAGTTATTCAATACACTACAGTTATATGGTGCCAGTGGGGCATTATATCAAGCAATACTTAGTCTTTATTTGAGTTGTAAGTTAGCAGTTGGAATTGAAGTAAGTACAGGAAGATGGTTTAATGTTAAATCTGGTGTGAGACAAGGATGTATATTATCTCTTCTGTTATTCATTATCTATATGGATCACATTATGATGGAAAGTGGTATTAAACATGATATCAAAATTGAAGATGTTAATGTCAGTTCTTTGCTTTATGCGGACGATGTCATACTTCTAAATAAATCCGCTACAAGTCTGCAAGATTCTCTGACTAAATTGAATAACTGTTGTAATAGATATGGTATGAAGGTCAGCAATAAAAAGACAAAGACAATGAAAATAGGCAGAATCATTGAAAATGTCAACTGTGTTTGTGAATGGAGAACCTGTGGAACAAGTAAAACATTTCAGCTACTTAGGCATGATTTTTAGTGCAGATAGTAAATTAAATATGGAAATAGACAGCAGAATAAACAAAGCTGGTATGGTAGGAAGTCAATTGAATAAATTCATATGGAATAAGAGAGAAATTAGTTGGAACACTAAATTAACTGTTTACAAGACAGTGTTCAAACCAGTTTTAACTTATGGATCTGAGAGTTGGGTCAGAAGTAAAATACTTGACTAAAGACTAGAGACCACAGATATGCGAGTCCTGAGAAAGATTAGTGTCGTGAACAGATGGCATCAATGGCAATATCATATTAAAAACGAGAATATTAGGAAAGAACTTGACATTGTCAGCATCCAGGAATGCGTTAGCAGAGCTAATCTCAGGTGGTATGGTCACTTAAACAGAATGGGTGAAGAAAAATTAGCAAAACAAGTGTTCTCTTCCAAGTTGGCAGGAAAACGACCCAGAGGAAGACCAAGATATAGGTGGATTGATAAGGTACAAAGTGCCTTAGACAATAGAAATATAAGATCTGGTAATGTTGGAGTCTTGACAAGTAACAGACTGATTTGGAGGAAAATTGTAGATAGGAAATTAGTAATTATGGAAATTTTTCATGTGGTACTATCATATCCTATACACCCCTTGAGGGTACATGGCAGGAATTTGATGATGATGATTTTTTGATAACTTCACAACTGTTACATATAATTGATGAACCTGAATGCAAATGGTAAATTTATACTCTATTCTGTTGGAACATTACTGGTTGTTGCTATCATGTTCTGTGGTATCACTTGTGTTAAATCCTAGATCCGTGGCAGTTATATTTTTTTATGAAAGCAGACTATGCTTGATGTAAAATTAAGGCTTGATTTTTATTGCATTGTGTAGAGATCCTAAGCATTTGCGAGGCTTCTTTAAATTTTCTTGTAAAACAGTTACGATCAATACATGACATATTTGTTTGTTGCCAAAGTACTTGATGGCAAGTAGTTTGGCAACAAACTACTTGCCATCAAGTACTTTGGCCTCAAACTACTGATTTATGCCATCAAGTACTTTGCCATCAAACTACTGATTTATGCCCTATTCTTTTTTTTTTTTTTTTTTTTGACGTCTTTTATGTGTTCAGACATGCATTCTCTACCGACCTTCCTGTCTGGCCTACATAACAAATGCCACAAGATCAATGAATCTCATAGATGCTTGGTTTTTCATGGGGTGATGTGGAGGTTTTGGTGGTTGTAGAAATCTTGATATTTTTTGTAAAGGTTAAAGAGCCACTTTTATATTGTACTTGTAGAGTAACACAGCCACTTTGTGACATTCTTGATGTAAGGCAACATAATTGCAGTCTTGAAATCTTGTTTAATTGTTTAAGTAAGGGAGTTGCAGGAGATGTATTAAGAATTTTTCTGCTCATCTTAGGTTCAAAAGCATTAATTGTGAGGTTCTGTTTCAAGTAGTACAGTTCTTCATTCCTTTTAATTGACGTGCTTGACATTGTATCTCCTGTCTCGTAAAGTTTTAATGGTGTGAAGCAGCATTTAAAAATCTTCCTATTGTGGTAAGTTTTCTTTATATGGAAAAGGATAACCCTTTTCCCTCTTTTACTTTGACAAGGATATCAAGGAACAGAATATATATACTCTTTATTTACATCATAATGTAGTCTCAATCCAAAAATTCCCACAGAACTGCTAAACCACAGAAACTTACATTTGCATTCTACCATCATATTAAAATGCCATTCCACTTACTACTTACAGCTTTTGCAATTCCTGAAAGATACCTTATTTTGGTATTGTGTCTGCATTTATGTAATTAGCACCTCTATAATGAGTAGCTCTCCACTACACCATCGAATTTGAGAAAATCAAGAATAAGCATATAAGAAAATTCATTAACTGCCTAAAAACACTCTCCTAAGAAACAATTATGGCCAGAACACACACACACTGTGGCCATCTTGTCATTGACTATCCTCAAAGAAGAGAGTACTTAAGGAAAGCAGCTCTTTCAGTTGCAAATTTGCCATATCATCAAAGAAAATACCTGCAGCAGACTAATATCCAATTCAAAGAAGGGGGGGTTTACCACAATGTTCTGAACTAGACAAAGCTTCCTTAAAAGGACCTCTCTCTCTCTCTCTCTGCTAAAACATTATTAATTTTGAATGATAAGCTACCTATGAAACAATATTTAAAAAAAATCATGTATGTTGCCATGCTACAGTAATATTAAGCCAATTTTTAATATGCTAAAAAGTTAGCTACCTGGTCTGCTCTCCAACCAACAGGCTGCAGGTTTAAATCCTGCTCTGAGCACGAATGTTTGTGACTTTTGTCTTTAGGTGGGAGATCAATTTCATCACCTGGTGTGAGATCACCACCCAGCTCAATGAGGCCTGAAGTGGCTTGAAAAAAAATTTAGCCTCTAGAGCAAGGATTCTGGACAATGTAAAAATATACAAAAAATATATAAAATCATTAAAAATAGAAAGTCCGCGTGGTTAGCTTAGTGGCTATGCGCTTCGCAACCATATGCCTGGGGAAGGAGTGTCCTAGGTTCGATTCCCATCGGTGATGTGAGGAGCTGAAGGATCTTCCTCAGCCATAGCCAAGTTAGCCAGTCTTGGGCGTGGACAGCAGGGTTTTTTCCCCAGTTTATTCTGGGGTTTTTCATCCTGCAAAGCAGGCAAACTGGCCTTGAGAACTCAACACTACAGGCCATAGGATACACCGGGGCATAAGGCTGACCACCTTATCCTGTAAACGGAGTGAGGTCCGATGATCAATGGACCCTCGACACCGCAAGGTAAAAGAGGGTATAAGGAAGATGATGATGATAAAAATAGAAAAAAAAATCTTTGCCCACTCATAGTATATGTACTATAGGTTTACAAACCTTTTGTGAGGGAGACACGTTAAAAAAAAAAAAAAAAAAAAACTACTAAAAGACTGTTCCACTTACTGCTTATGAGATGCGACCCAGAGGACAGCCAAGTCAGAATACTTGATTTCTATTGCACTTCCTTAACTTAAGTTATAATTATACATATTGCTTTGTTTTAGATATGTGTCATTCCATTCTTCTCAAGTTATCCATATAATATGGATGACATATTGTATTTAAACATAGCATATCATAACCTATCTGTTATCTTCCATATAGTTTCCTCCAGTTCCATTTTTATATCTCTGCCATCTTAAAACATTGAGCCTGAGTATTTAAATCTCTTTTCTCTCTTTATCATGTGTTCCTAAATATAGTTGCTATTAGTTAATGGCACATGTACTTTCTTGACAGTTGACTCTCATTATAGTAGCTCATACCTGTAGAGACCAAAGTAGTAGTTGGTTATGCTGAATTTCATTTAGCTTGGGCATCAGTGCCTATGAGAATTTGGCTAGAACTGTATTTTATAGTTTGTTGTAATGAATGCATTCATACAATTAACTGTAGCTCTATTTTTCTTTGGCCATCTCTAATTTAATCATTTTTTTCCAGTGTTTATATTTTTTGTCTAAATTAAATTCTTAAATTTAAATATTTAAAATTTTTTGTACTGTTTGCAGCTGTACTGTCCACTACTGCTACCATCATTCCTGCTATTATCACATTCATAATTATATCAAATAAAAGGATAATACCAAATAAAAAGTAAGTGCTAGATATCATTAGCATCCCTGATTGCCCTGCCTATTATTCCATCATGAGCAAACAATTGAACAACTATGGGCCAAGAACTGATTCCTCAGGTACACTGCTGATCGCCTTAAATCTAATAGATCCACACCCACCATATACCACTTCTGATACTTGTCGTTCAACCAGCCACGTCACCAAGTCTAGTTTATATTCCAATTCCATATTTTCCAGTTTATGCAACAGTCTTTCATGAGCTATTCTGTCAAATGCCTTAGTAAAGTCCAACAATATCATAGTGTATCCATTCCTTTTATCTAACTGGAAGGTAACATTATTATAGCATAAGAGCAAATTACTAAAATATGGCATCCCTTTCTTGTGAAGTATAATTTGTCTGTCAATCCACTGTTGTATATGAGTTACTAACTTCTCTAAAACCTTCACCACCACCACGCTAGAGATACTGATAGGTTGGTAGTTAGACACACTGGTTTTTGCACTGCCCTTGTATAATGGAACCATCATACATTCTTTCCATTCCTGTGGTATTTTTCCTGAGCTGAGATTTAATCAAACATGCCAAGGGCCTATCCAGTTCAGCTGAACATAGCTTTCTGTACAACACTCATAACTTTTATGGCCTGTGCTTTTCATGACTCCTCTGACTACTTCTCCTCTCTGTATTTCATAACTCCTCTCACTCTTATTCTCATGATATTTCTTCTAGATCATCTTCTTCTTACGGATCTCTTACTTAATAAGGTTGTACATCCATTTTAATCCCACTTTATTTGCCTCATTTAAGCACCTTTTCAATGCTTCCTGCACATTACTTGTATTTTTCCCATTCAGTAACTGATACCATGTTTATAAAAGAATTTTTTTTCATCAACTGCACATTTTTCTAGTATCATTATTCTTTTGCAGTCATGCCATGTTTCCTACTTGGACAGTCTCATGTGCTTTCTCCATTTATCATCATCGTATGTGATAAATATCATATACAGTGTTTTCCATCTCTGTATTCCTTCACAAGTGATTTCAAGGCAAATATTAAAAGCTTCATTCTGGTGCAATCCAAACTGTCCTGCTGTCTTTACCTTTCTGTTTCCTGTATTTTCATGATGCAAAATCAGTTTTATGCCTCAGTCTTGTTGCACCTTATACTTTTTCTTATAAATGATTGTTAACATACTACTCCTCCATTCATCCAGAATCATGTCCTGTTTGTATCTTATTCAGTTGATTTCAAAGATTTTGAACACTTTTGCACCTGATATTTTCCACAAGGCTCTATCTTACCATCTTTTTTCCTGCATATTTTTAAAGCATCTTGTACCATATTCTCCCCCTTATCCGCAGGTTCGCTTTCCATGGTTTCAGTTGCCTGCATTTGACCCTGGTCCAGAAATATTAAATGGAAAATTCCAGAAATAAACAATTCATTAGTTCAAATTGTGCTCCATCCAGTCCAGGATGTGAATCATCCCTTTCTTCAGTGTTCAAGTAACCCTTATTTTACTTAATAATAGCCCCAAAGTGCAAGAGTAGTTATGCTGGCAATTTGGATATGCTGAAGAGAAGTTGTAAAGCTTCCTTAGGTGAAAAAAAATCGTATGCTTGAGGTTGCTAAGATTCCATTCATATTCACATAACTTTTATTACAGTATATTGTTATAATTGTTCTACTTTATTACTCTTACTGTGTCTGATTTATAAATTAAACTTTATCATAGGTATGTATGTATAGGAAAAAAACATAGTATATATATAGGGTTTGGTACTATCTGGTTTCAGGTATCCACTGAGGGTGTTGGAACATATCCCCCCCACCCTTCACAGATAAGGGGGGGGGACTACTGTTCAGGGTTATCTTGGAAGTAAAGAAATATACTACAGGCCGTACTGCTTCTGAAGGTAGTGGGATAAGTGGGATATTAGTTCGCTGTTACTATGGCAGCAGTGAAGCTCGTCGCATTCGTAACTAAGCACATGTGTAGAAAATCCCCTAAAAGCCCGTCGATGTCCAAATCACACCATTCTACATATAACATTACATTATGATTGCTAATATGAAATTGCACAGCCAAGATGACTCTATATGATTGTGTGCCTTTGGATTTTCTGGAATTAACTTATAGGCTGTAACAAAGTAGATGTCATACAGTTTATTATAAACTGACTTAAGATAAGCAGTGATTGTTTATGTTATGAAGTGAACTTCACTCGTCACAACGCACATTTCTGAACACGACATATTTTATTACAATAATATATACATAAACACTCTTATCCCTTCATTAATTTAATGAGGAAGCTCCTCAACACCACTCAGGCTGTGGGTGGTAGTATATCATCAGATTGTGCATCTTCACTAAATGAAGATTCAGAGCTGTCGTGTACCATGAAACACACGTTTTCCACCACCTCATCTATCGTTCTATCAAGGGCCCAGAATTTTTCTTCTTCAGTAACATGGGTTATGCAACTTTTCATGTGCACTCGGGAGTTTTTTGAAATCCTTCCATGACCAGTCTTTCAACATCTGAAAGTTTCAAAATACAAATTTTGAAAGGTGTATTTTTAGCTGCAATAATATGCTCCTTAATTTTTGCCCAGATGAGTTCTGTGGGATTTAGTTCACAATGGTATGGTGGATGATGAATAACTGTATGTCCTTTCTGTTCGCCAATACTTTCAATGCAATATTTTTGAAACTGACTCTTGACATTTGCCACAGAGTTCAATAGTTCTGTTTTTACCCTATCAGAAGTAAACTGATTCCTTTTTCCTTCACCACTTCTAATGTCCTTTTTGCGTGTAGCCTGAGATGGCACATTTTCCAGTTGGACAGAATAAGGTGCATTGTCCATTACAATAACACTGTTAGACTCAGTGATTGTCAAAAACATGTTCGTAAACCGATGTTCATAGTGCTTTCCATTCATTTCCTTTTGATAATTGCCTTGGGATTTCTGTGCTCGTTTTGCTTCCAGCGTTCATTATGATTATATGAGACCCCCACCCCTTTCACGCCTGTCATTAAGCCATCAAAAATGTTTGATGAGCACTTTTTACTGTCATGTCCTGGAGAACTTTAGCACAGGTGTGACTGGCATTCACCAAGGTTTCGTTAGTATAATAAATTTTTTGTCCCCCATGACGATATTTCTTGCTAGAACACAAATACTGGTGATGCCATAAAATTATATCTTTTCTTTCAAGTAATGCCAATGATTCCTTTTTGTGGCATAAACAAAGGTCCTTAACAACTGGTAAGTTTTTGTTGTTAATGAAGTGAGAGAGATCTTCATCAATTATTTACAGCAGTCATTACCTTATATATCATAAGAATTTTGTTCTTTCAGAAGAAATCATGCACTTTCTGATGAATTGCTGACAGCATAAAGTCATCATATTTCACTGAGTGTGTGTGTGCGCGTAGTCCTACGGCACTAGGCCTTTTCTTCCCCTGTGTACGCAGTTGTCCCATTGGTCAGTTCCTTCTTCATGCGGTATACTGCCATCTTGCTTACATCTGTCAGTTTTGCTGTGTGTTTTACGGTAATTGCCTACTGTTTCATCAGGATTTCTTGTCCGTAAACCAGCGTAAACATTTAGTATGATGTGCTTCTCAGAGGTTTGCCTTTAGGATGCATTACTAATTTTAGAACTACTGCAAGTGGGAATACAAGAGCCAACACCACCAGTCATCTCCTCTGTGTTTAGGGTAAAGTTGTTGGAGACTATGTGATAGATAATTGCATTTTCCAAAAATAAGCTCCCTGTAACAATTTAATGGTATGAACCATATAATTCTAGCATTGGTAAGTAAGGAAGTAGTAAAATAATTATATACAAAGTACCACACAATATGATAACATAAAAAATTTAACGAACTATTTTATGCAGCGTAAGCCTATAGTATGAATGGTAAGAAAAGCCAGAAATGTAGCTTATTCTGCTTTCTAAGATATTCTGAAAAAGAGTATAGTTATTCTCATGGTCATTTCTACATCTAGTTGCCCATGTTTTCTTATCAGGCTGTAAAAATGATTATAACCTGGTTGTTGATTAATACTGCATCATGTTAATTTTTTGTGTATGTGTGTCTGATATTGATGACGTATAAGTCCTTCGTTGCTTTATGTTTTTCCTGTTCGCAATATATTTCAATATATTTTTAAGGCACTTCTTCAGGTGCCTTAAAAATATATTGCCAGTGAGAAAATACAAATGAGCTTTCCTGGCTAATTTGGATGCTTCTCATTCTCCTCTTCATATTTGGATTCTGTTTGTGTTTTCCTGGTTTTTCTTTTTGCTTTATTTTCTACATTTTCTAATGTTCTTTGTCATTCTACCACAAAGTTTCTTTGGGTTTTCCCAGTCATTCTCAAAATCTCTCTTGAACTTTCTTTACTAGTTCCACTGCTTTGCATTTTCCTTTCACCATGCTTTGATCATTTTTAATTCATTCATTATTATTTGATGAAGCAAATTATCTTCAGAAGCTGATTTATATTCCTCTTTCTCCAGTGTCCACCATTTGATGTTTTGCTTCCTCCTTAAGTTGTTTTTTTAATTCTCACTTCACTGTTGTTTTCAAGTCCATAGCAAACAACATCCAGTGGTTTAATATGCAATAAATTACTCATTTCCTATTTGTTTTTTATTACTGTAATTGTTTTTTGATTCTCTTTTCCCTTCTAACACATCTGCATCAAAAATAAATAAATAAAAATCCATTAGGGAACACAACCCACTTCTCAGTAAATTCTCCATTAAACACCAAGCAGCAAACCCATTAAATGTTCTGTCTTTAATATCTACTGGTTAAACAAATAGAAATACTAATATTAGACTTTGAAAAGAATTCTCAGTTTTCAAGAATAAAGTCTATATACCCACAGATATCTGCTACATGTATTTTTAAAACTTCCACTTGAACTTCTTTAGAAACAGATTTCCAGCTAAATGCTGCACACTGAAATTATTCGAATGACACAAGAATACACATACATATACCTTAAATAACTTTGAGGTCTGCATTCATCTGTATTGATATGGATGGATAACAGCAAACACTTTTTTTATCGTCATTCATGTTTATTAATTCTCTCAATACATTTTATTAAAATGTACTGGTATCTAAAAGTTAAGGATGAACTACGTTTTTTACCTGTATACGAAAAAATTTTCATGACTACAGCCAAATGTAGACATAAATTTATTGCCAGCATACTAATAATTATATTACACAGAAAATGTATTATAAATTTTATACAATTTACATTGCATTACACGTTTTTGGCAAAAGTTGTATATTTCCTAATGTAGATAAGGATTTAATGTACAATGCTTACAGAAAACTATGTGGAGAGCTATTTCAGTATGGAATATGTGTATCCTGAACTGTGATACAGCTCTTGCAATGTTGAATGCTTAGCACCAAGTGATTCAGGAGTTCTTGAGGTGAACTGGCTCACTCCTCCTTCAGAGCAAGGATAAGGGCTTGTTTTTTTTCTGAAGGGGAATTTCGAGCAATAGTATGTCTCCTTATTCTCTATGGGATTGAGATCCTGGGAGCATGCTGGCCACTTCATTTGATTAATATCCTTGATGTCCAAAAGTATCTCCACTGCTCGTGTACGATGTGGTGTGTGGCATTGTCATCCATAAAAATGAATTCTTTGCCTACAGCACCATGGAACAATCGAGCATCACATTAAAGAACTTCATTGCAATATCGTTCCCCAGTCATAGTCCCCTTTTTCCAGCACTTGTAGCTCGGTGCATCCATTAAGCATAATGCCTCTCTACACCATGACCACCATATTTATCCCTTTCAAGAACATTCTCATGATGATAAGCAGTACCACTTTCACACCAGATCATGTGCTGTCTAGAATTAGAGGAGAGACTAAAATGACTCTCATCTGTAAAGAGTGTATTAGCCCATTGGTGTCTTGTCCAGTTTTTATGGATACAACATCACTGAAAACATGCTCTATGGTGAGCTATAGATAAAGGGTGCAGACTACAGGCCTTTAGGTGTACAGGCCTATTTGTCACAGATGTCTTGCCATAGTTTGTCGAGATATCTACCTGTGCTTGAATGGATCTGACTTAAAGCTGAGCTGCTGTGATTCATCAGTTATGTTTTGCTGTTATAACCAAAAATCTGTTTTCATTCTTGTGGTAGAGTGATGGCAACCTCTTAGCAAATGTCTGGAGTACATTCCATTAGTTTTGAAATGCTGTTCAGAGCTTGGATACAATGCTGTGTTAAATTCCAAACTATCTGGCAATATCGCTAATTCTGTGGCCTTTTTCAAGCTTTCCAATAATTCTTCCCTGTGTGAAAATCATCTGGGTCAGGGATTCTCAACCTATGGTACACGTACCACTGGTGGTATGTGAGCCACTGCCTTACTGGTACATCTAATATCTTGAATTAAATAAAGGTTGAGAAACCCTGATCTAGGTGATACCCTTGAGACATTACAAGAAATCTAAGTTTTCAACTTTATTCCTTCCCATAAAGAGCTTCCTTCAAGCATAACTTGCTTAGTGCAGCCTTTTGCCTTTTATTCTGTTGAGTGCTACCATGTGACCCCTTTGTACACAATTTGAATGTGTACCCAGTTTCTACTCGAAATTGTCCGTTAAACAAATTTACCATGCAGATGCACCTGAAGTAAGCCCTGTGAATTCAGGAATAGTGTTTGTCCTTAGGTTTTAGCACCAGTGTATTAGAACGTTTTTTTTTTTTGAAGGTCACTAGTTACCCACAGATATCATCATCAAATTCCTGCCATGTACCCTCAAGGGGTGTACAGGATATGATAGTACTACATGAAAAAAATTACATCATCACTAACTTCCTATCTACAATTTTCCTCCAAGTCAGTCTGTTACTTGTCAAGACTCCAACATTATCAGATCTTATATTTCTATCATCTAAGGCACTTTGTACCGTATCAATCCACCTATATCTTGGTCTTCCTCTGGGTCGTTTTCCTGCCAACCTGGCAGAGAACACTTGTTTTGCTAATCTTTCTTCGCCCATTCTATTTAAGTGACCATACCACCTGAGATTAGCTCTGCTAACACATTCCTGGATGTTGGCAATGTCAAGTTCTTTCCTAATATCCTCGTTTTTAATATGATATTGCCATTGATGCCATCTGTTCATGCCTATAATCTTTCTCAGGACTCTCATATCTGCGGTCTCTAGTCTTTGGTCAAGTGTTTTACTTCTGACCCAGCTCTCAGATCCATAAGTTAAAACTGGTTTGAACACTGTCTTGTATACAGCTAATTTAGTGTTCCGACTAATTTCTCTCTTATTCCATATGAATTTATTCAATTGTCTTCCTACCATACCAGCTTTGCTGATTCTGTTGTCTATTTCGATATTTAATTTACCATCTTCACTAAAAATCGTGCCTAAGTAGCTGAAATGTTTCACTTGTTCCACAGGTTCTCCATTCACAACACAGTTGACATTTTCAATGATTCTGCCTATTTTCATTGTCTTTGTCTTTTTATTGCTGACCTTCATACCATATCTATTACAACAGCTATTCAATTTAGTCAGAGAATCTTGCAGACTTATAGCGGATTTATTTAGAAGTATAACATCATCCACATAAAGCAAAGAGCTGACATTAACATCTCCAATTTTGATATCATGTTTAATATCACTACTACATGATATATTTTTAAAACCATCCCCTACTCCCTTCCGAAGCCGTAACTTATAGTGAGCTTAAATTCTCAATAAATCAGCACTTTCAGGTGATAGATTATGGAAGATAATGCCACCATCTCATGACTGTAAATCCTAATGTGCATATAGTGTGTCTGAAATAACAAAATTCTGGTCAATTTTTGATCTGTAGGATTTAAAACCCAGCTTTTTAAGAGGGAAATCCCCTATTTACCAAAAATTTACTAATTAAGTAAAATTTTTATTTTACTTAATTAGTAAAAGTGTTTAACTTTTGCTGATTAAGTTTCTATCATTTTTAAAAAATGGAGCACTTAGCAATAAATTAAAAACAAAACACTTGAAAAGGGAGAAATTTTATTCTTCTTGATATATCTAAAATAGAATACATAATTTGCATTACCTAATTAATGTAAAAACAAAATGTCTAAAATGTTGATAGAATTGGTATTTAGGCTACCACATTCTGGATCTGTGCCAAATTTTAATCAGTCTGCAGCAATGTAATCCTTTGTCTGTATCATCATTGCACTGTGCACCTGTTTAAGTTATTCTGGATATAAGTCATCACTCAGCACCCATTTAACCATCAGGAAGAGGAACTGTTTTGGAGAGAACCAAAATATAGTCCTGTCTTCTTTCTTGTAAGAAAGATCTCACTTCATTTCCTCTTACTCTTGATGACACCCACTTCTCAAAATGTAATCACGCTTCTTCCTTTAGCCTCCAAAAAACCAAGTATACTTTTCCACTCAAGACACTACCTTCTACCTGTACAACTGCTGACACTGTATAAATCTTAACCCTATCCCTAACCTTGAAGTACTGCACATATGTTTGAGGTGATGTATCTAAACCTTCTTCAGAAAATGCTTGTTGTCCAAGAGAGAGTAGTCTGATTAATTGATAACCTCTCTCCCGTAGATTCATTCCATTGACATAAGGTAGAAACAGCATATTTTATAGACTTACTGTTTCTGCCTCTTCTGTAGGTATTTTCATGAGCAATGTTTTGCTGAACTGGCCACTATCATTTCTTCAGTTTCTTCCATTAAGAACTGACAGCTACTGGTCAACATCCATTTACTGTGTAGCTTCAAACAACCTACTTAACTTCTCTTCCTCCTCTTTCATTCTGTCTATCTCTGTTCTTTGGAATTGTATCCCTGCACTATGTCTTTCTCAAAGGTTTAAACATTCAGCTGTTTAAGAAATACATCAAGAGATTCCTCTTTCTTTTTATGCTCTTGCCCACAACATGACATTTTTTTTATGATTCTTGCTCAAAAAAGGTTTTCATAGAACATTAATACTGGGGGCAGACTAAGGATTTTCCCTTTTTATTATTTTTTTTTATTCTTATTTACTTTCACCTACTCAGAAAACCCTGTTCTAGGAACCAGATATGGATGTTTTCAAGCCAATTCAGGCCTTTAATGCATGGGACACTGATCTAACACTAGGTGATGAAATTCATTCACTCAGTGATTTGCTATAGACTTTGCAATCATGTTTTTCATGTCTTCCAGACCCCTCCCCCAACTACAATTTATCTATCCAGTTCAAGTCACATTTCTAATAACTCTCCAGTTTGCATCATCAAGTCACATTTCTAATAACTCTCCAGTTTGCATCATCATAAACAATGGAATATCTTCCTTTTTTCTCCAAACCATCTCCATTATCATTTATCTGCAATCATTTATTCAATGGATGCTTTGAATGTACTAAGAGATGACAGATGAATTTCATAGCAAAAATTGAGACTGCTCTCCTGTTTATGGGAGACAAAAGTTCCATGTTTTGTCTCTGAGCCCAACTCTTATTACTAAATGTGCTAGATTTCCCACCTTTCTTGACAGAGATTGGCATATGAATAACAGTAGATCAAGCAAAGTGCTGTGATAATGTAAATAAAAAAAATGTAGAAGCAAATCAAAATTGCAAGCCTGTGGCTATAATATGAGCAAGCTGAGAAAGAAAGTGGCAATTATAAATGACAGTGTTCAAGTTGTATATGGAAGAAATGGTATGTAGCACACCCTATGTCCAAAAAGAAAACGAACTTTTCGAAAATAGAAGAATCTAGTGGTGCCACCTGTTGTATCTTTATGTTGTCAAAAAGGGCAATCATCATTAGTGTTGTGTCAACTGTTTATGACATTTGTTTTATTAAAAGCCGAGTTATAGTGCCAAGAGTGATAGTGTGTTTTGACGAATGGTTGGAAAATGAGTTTCAAACGGAGAGCTACGATTGATTTTTGTGTTAAACTTGGTAAATGTTTTACCGAAACTCATCAAATGCTTCAGATGATAAATGCTTTTTCCATACTCAAGTTTACGAGTAGTTTAAGCGATTTCAAAGTGGTCATGAGACGCTTGAGGACAACGAAAAGCTGGGCCATCCAAAAACTGGACTGAACAAAGTTAACATCCAAAAAGCGCGTGATTTCATCAAAGAAAACCAAAAATCATCTGTGAGATTGATTGAAGATGAATCGGAGGTTCCAAAATCAACTGTGCACAACATTTTGACCGAGAGTTTGGGGCCTTTGTAAATTGAATTCGCGATTTGTTGTTCCCCACAAGTTGACCGATGACCAAAAAATGTATCGAATTGAATACTGCAAGGACCTCATTAAAACCACTCTTAAGGACTCAAACTTCCTTGAAACGATCGTTACTGATGATGAAACATAGTGTTTTGAGTATGAGCCTGAAACAAAGCACCAGAGTGCTGAGTGGAGACCACCAGAAGAGGGTAATCTGAAAAAAAAAAAAAAGTTGTTTAGAGAAGTCAAAAGTAAAGGCAATGCTGGTTTGTTTCTATGATTCCAAGGGCATTCATTATTCACAAAGAATTCGTTCTGCCTGGCCAAACAGTCAGTGGTGAGTTTTATCTTGAAGTTTTAAAGCAATTGATAGTGAGAATTCGTCGTGTATGGCATGAATATCATGATACAGGCAGCTGGTCACTTTTGCATGATAATGCACCATCTCATCATTTGAACATTCTGAGATAGTTTTTGAGCAAAAACCAAGTTTGTGTATTTGATCACTTGCCATATTCACCTGATTTAGTACCCTGTGACTTCTTTCTCTTCCCCTGACTTCGTTTGCCGATGAAAGGAAAGTGATACAACACCATTGAAAATGTTCAAGCAGCAGTAACCACAACCCTCAATAGCATCCCAAAAAAAAACCAATATAAAAAACTCATTTAACGAATTAATTGACTGTGCCAAATGCTGTATTGAAGCTGAGGGAGAGTATATTGATTGAAATAAATGATTTGAATAATTATAACTGGCCTGTGTTTTATTTTCTATCAAAAGTTTGGTTTCTTTTTGGACAGAGGGTGTACATGAACATCTGGACTGATTTTGATGAGATATAAAAGAATCTGTAACTGCAATGATGAGTTGCATCTTTTTTGAATTTGGTGCTAGACGCTTGAAGAAACCACTATTCTGGAAGTGAAAGGATACAGAATCAGTGAATCGAGAGTAAATGCATAAAGTTGAGTAATTGAAAAGTAACTGTAGTGATCACACAAGAGATTGAAAAAATGATTGCATACAGGGAATGTGTGTGAATATGATGAGATTTGGTGCATCTTGTGTGAAAATTGATAATTTTTAACTACCCTTCATGTACATATGAAGGTTGGTTGAAAAACCAGTACAATTTGACCTGAGTAGGACATAAGGATTGAATAGGTATTTATAAGACTTGCAGTCAGTGAATAGTATATTGAGATTGCTGTAAAGTAACAATTGTGAAACATTCGGGTGTCTAATTTTTAGCATAGTGTATATGCATGTACATCTATGTACAGAATTAATGTAAATGAGCAGTATCTGTCTAACACCATTTGTTATCACTAATGATATTCATGTACTGTTTTCTATAAACAGCTTCTTATGTAATTTTTATTTATTAATTTAAAATTTAAGGTCTTTTGCAATAATAATAAAAAAAAAAATTAGTTGTGATAGAAACATATCAGTGTATTTTGTTGTTGTTCCCTTCTAGTATTTGTCACATAAACTACTTATGTCATTATGTCAAGAAAATCTGCATTCAGCATTAGACACACACACCCCTCCCACCCCCAATTGCATTTACTACTGAAGTTTCTTTAGCTGTGAAGTCGAAAGTATAAATGTAAATCAGTTTGGATATCTCTTTCATATTAGTAGTTTTTTCCAGGAGTAAAAAATCAATCAAGCTGTTGCAATAATTTAATGAAGTAAAACACAAATTAAGAAAGAAAGAAATCAAATAAAGCTAATATTTTTGCATTTGTAACAGTAGAATTTTCAGAACTGATAATGACTATAGAAACTGTTTAGGAATAATCAAATCAGTTGCTTAATTATGCTGGAAATGTAAAGCATCTCCCCCCCCCCACACACACACACACTCAAATATGTGTGTGTGTGTGTGTAAAATATCTTAAGAATTATTTTAGCGCATTATACAATTTTAATTTTATAATAATGAATATAAGATAAATATTAATTTTCAGGATAACTCTCTCCTAAAGAGAAATTAATATAGATTTTTTGGTAACATTCCACTTGGAATTGAAATTACACTAAACTTGAAGCTGATGGGTGCTCAAAAGATGTTTGAAACTAGACATATTTTCTCTCAAGTTTCTAAATTAATATGCATCTTCTATACAGTTAATATTTGATTGCGGCGCTTTTATGCTGAAGCGTAAAAGCGCCACAATCAAATTGAAAATTATAATTTTGTAACGAAGATCTTCAGATTTTTTAATACCTAACAAAGACACCTATGAAGACACTTATTTTCAAGCTGTTTTCCTACCAACAAAATAAAAAAAAAAACATTCCTTTCGAATTCCTTATGAAACGCATAACAAAGAAAATAGCTTAATGACTTATTTAGCATCTGTATTTTGAACTACCTATTTTACATATATCTGATAATTAGCACTGAATATTGAAATGTAGAGTGTAGTGCAATAAGTGCAGGTCATTATTTACTGTTATAAAAAGCATAACAAAGAGAAGAGCTTAATAATTGATTTAGCAGCTATACACTGCTTGGAAAGAAGGTAACAGGCACAATAGTGTGAGGAACAAACAGCCATGATACCTACCCTAATAAGATGTAAGATTTTTCACTACCATAACTACTACGGCAGTCCTATTGGGCATACTTTCCACAAGCGTATGTTAGCGTTCAATGGGAATTTTGGTCCATTCTTCATGTAGACGTGTTACGAGGTCCTGGACTATTGTGGGGTGGATGTCCCTTGACCTCACCCGACTCTCCGGTTCATCCCACACATTCAATAGAGTTGGGGGTCACTTCTCTGTGGAGACCAGTCAAGTGTGGTGTCGTTCATGTCGACAAACCACACAGTTACAGTAGCAGCTTTATGACATGCTGCATTATCTTATTGAAAGAGACAATGGTCCTTTCTTGGAGTTCAATGTTTGTCGCAAACCAGGAAAAATAAGACCATACCATCACACTGTCACCTCTGAATTTGATAGTTGGGGGTTATGCACTCTGATAAGATGCATTCACCAGGCATCTGCCACACCTGTCCATCTGCTTGGTAGAAGGTGTAGCATGATTTGTCACTTCATAGCTCAGCTTTTCCAAGCTTTGAAATCCATTCCACTGTACATGCTTTTTCCACCACTGAAGATGACATTGCATGTTGGTTCAGGTAATGTGGGACTTGCATATTGCAGTCCTACTATGGACAACACCCACTTTGTTTGTCTGGGTTCTGAATGTTTTTGTGCAGACTGTGTTCCAGTCGATGCATGGAACTCTGCATTCAACATTGACATGTTGAATTGATGAATGGCAGTTTTTACATATTATCCTTCATAGAACCCTACAGTCACATTCAGTGAGTGTGGTGGGTCTTCCACTATGGGTAACAATTGCAGTTGACTTCTTGTGCTTTCATCTCAATATGTATCACTGATTGTTGATCTGGGATGGCCCAATTTGTCAACCATTTGCCAAACATTGGTCTACAACATGGCATCCTATCACAGTGCCTCTTTCAAATTCTGTCAGTTCTCTTCTCACAGCTATTTTGCCTGGACAGAATTGTCCTGACTTGGGAGTATCACATTCCTCCAATATATACTGGCTACAAGCACATGACTCATGACGTGGCACGATGCACCATTGCCCATGGGGTATCCGTTGACCTCTTTACAAGCAGTGTATTTTGAACTACCTCTCTTCTATATATCTAATAATGGGCACTGGCATAGAACAGAATTTTGAAATAATGACCTGCACTTACTATTCCACTACACTGGTTTACCTATACTGATTTCATGGAGCCTTCCACATAAACATGGCAGGATGTGTCACAATACTACTTCTTCCAGGTCAAAAATGCTTTCATGGCTTCTGTGCATAGTATAATTTGGGACAATATATACAAGTAGAGAGAATGCAGTATTCTATTTGGAAAACTATTTGTTTATGAGAGTTGTATTGCTTTGCATAATGATGATCTGTGAATGAATTGTGTAGTCAATGGGAAGCTTTTCATTTTGAACAGTACACTAATGGATATTTCAAATCTTGCTGCCATGCTGGTTTGTTTTACTTACCTCAACCATAAGTTAAAGTGTTACAACTCATTTTCATCAGTTTACACTATGGACAGTTTTATACAAAAAACATAGTGTACAATGAAGTTTTGCAAAATGGATAAGCATATTAGATACATTCTGTCAGTCTCCATGCACAATATTTTCCTGAACTCTGGCTGCTCTGATTTTATACAAATTTATCATTTGGAATTCTAACCAACTATATTGAATTCAAATGGTCTAACATTTCAGTTAGACCATTTGCTAGAATGAAAAAATATTTCAACATTACACATTGCAGTAACTCTGCTCTGCGCTGGTTGGTTGGAATAATTGAATAAAATTGAGATGTATGCTTGAAAATATTCATTCAGTTTTTGAACTTATTCAGATCATTTCTGTTGACAAAACATTTCAAACTGAGAGTAATAATTCCTTACTGACTAAATAGATTTTAATGAAATTTGGCATTTAGGATATCTTTTAAAAAGTGTAAGTCATTTTAATTTTTGTATCATTCAAATCATTTGTAGTGAAAAAATTAAGCAAAACAAAATTATATGTCCACAGTACAGTACATTAGATGATTATTATAATTTTTTTTTTTTTTTAAAGGTTAGTTTCATAAACTTCGCAAAATGGATAAGCATATTAGATGCATTCTGTCAGTCTCCATGCACAATATTTTCCTGAACTCTGGCTGCTCTGATTTTTATGCAACTATCATTTGGAATTCTAACAAACTATATTGAACTATCTTAGTTATCATTTCAGTTAGACCATTTGCTAGAAAAAAAAGTACTAAAAGTTCTGTAACTTTTAGTACTTTTTTTTAACAAAAGTCCACCATTTTATGGGTATCTGTGAATGCTGAATTTGTTACATTCATGATAGTTGATCTTTCAACTGTCAATGTTGAAAGATCAACATTGACAGTTGAAAATTCAACTTGAAATAATATCAGAGACTGTATCACATAGTCAAACTCTCGCTGTTATAGAGACCATCATAACAAACTTTCAGAAAGTTCCAACCTACTAGAGGTAATCTACCATAGGAAATTCAGTATAGTAGACTCCACTATAACGAACTAGTCCATTGGTCACTATCTATGCATTTGCTATAGTGAAAATTGATTGTATGTAAGCAGTTATAAGAATCTGCAAGTACATTGTATATTTAGTTGTGTGTGTGTGATGTACTGATTTTAAGCTTGAGTTTGAGACTTGTTGAGCAATTTATTTTGTCGTTTTATTTTCAAGACTGTTTAGTGAACTTTTTTTTATTACTGTAATTGGATTGTTTTTATTGGTGACAGAATGATTAAAATGATAATTAATTCCACTTTTGCAAAATTTAATGGAATCTAGTGTTTTAGGATATCTGTTAAAATTTTGGTTTGGTTTTGTTAGGACAATTTTAATAGCAGGGTACAGTTCTTGTGATACTAAGTGTCATCACCACATGAGAATGCAATTATGATTACTCTATTTTATATCATTGTCTACGGCCATTCCCCTACTTGTCAGCTTATGCTGCTTTTTTTTTTTTTTTCTCTTCTTCTCTCCGGTTCACCTGTTTTTCAAATGAAAAACGCATATGTCTGGAGAAATCTTGTCACATCCCAACAATTGAAGGAATGGAACATGCTTTAGGGAACACATGTGTAGAGGCTTAAGTGCTGTGAGGACATCATGTTGGAGGCTTAATGGATTTTTTACAACACTCAAAAAGAATTAAAATAGAATTTAATACTTCCTATATTTCGTCCTAGTCACTAGGACATCTACGGGGATTACAAAAACAATTAATGTAACATATACACAAATAACAAACAATACTAAGCCCAACCACGTGGGTGACACTAAAGTCCTATCTAGGTAGAGCGCCCTCTAAGGGCAGTAGTAGGTGGCCTGGAATGTAAGGTGGGAACTCTGGTGATGAGTGTTTCCCAAATCTTCGGAAGCTTAATGCAACCATATTTATTGAGATTTGGTTGGTTTTTGAGAGCTGCTGCTGCTTCTAAGAAAAGTCTCTCTTTCTTGAATTTGCTGTGGTGGAGCATGGTGGTTTTCTTCCATGATACCCTGTGGGTGGTGTCCAAAACATGGTCAGCCAAGCCTGAATGGCCATAGTTGTGTTTGAAGATGTAAGACTTGTGTTCCTCTAGACAGACGGATGCTGATCTGCCTGTCTGTCCAAAGTACGCCAGCTTACAGGAACAGGGTACTTTGTAAACTCCAGGCAGAGAGAGAGGAGGGAGCTGATCTTTCGTAGAACGGATAAGGGTAGCCAGTTTGCGGTGGGGCTTATATGCTGTGTGTAGGTTGTACTGTTTTAGTATCTTGGCTATTTTTTCGGATGTGCCACGGATGTAGGGTATGGGGATGGCATTTTTAAAATCTTGTTGACGAGAAGGACGGGGAATGGGGGAGGAGTTGATTATTTTTTTGATACTGTGATCGCTGTAGCCATTGGAGAGGAAAGTGCTGTGTATGTGGTTAAGCTCAGTAGTGAGGGCGGTTCCACTGGAACAAAGATTGTGGGCTCTCTTGGTAAGAGTTTTAATAATGCCATATTGTTGAGAGGGGTGGTGGTGGGAGAGTTTGTGAATGTATCTGCCTGTGTGTGTGGGTTTTCTGTATACGGTGAAGGTAAGTGTATCATTAGGCAGGAGTGTGACTAAGGTGTCTAGGAAGGGTAAACAATTGTTCTTTTCCTTTTCCATAGTGAACTGGATTCTTGGATGTAGGCTATTGAGATGACCGAGGAAGGAGTCTAACGTGTCTGGGCCATGAGGCCAAATGGAGAACACATCATCTACATATCTTAGCCAGATAGAACAGATAGTTTAAGTGGGGCTGAGTCTATGGCTCGTTTTTCGAAATCTTCCATATAGAAATTGGCAAGGGGGGGGGGGGTGAGAGGGGGGAACCCATGGCAGTTCCTTCTATCTGCTTGTAGATTTTGTTATTCCAAGAGAAATACCCAGAGTTGATGGCAAAGGAAAAGAGATCTAAGATGTCAGAGGGGAAAACGTTTTCTAAGAGAGATAAAGTGTAAGTTAAGGGAATATTGGTAAACAAAGAGGAGATATCAAAGCTTACCAATATGTCTGTATTGCTCAAGGTTAAATTTTCTGTGAGGGCTTTAAAGTGGGTCGAGTTTTTTATATAGGAAGGGGACCTTCTGGTGAGGGGGATCAGAGAGTTGGCCAGCTGTTTAGATAGTCTATAGCAAGGTGCATTGGTGGCATCTACTATAGGCCTGAGTGGGGAATTGGGTTTGTGGATTTTTGGTAAACCGTATATTCGGGGCGGGGGGGAGCGGAAAGGTTTAAGTTTTTTTGTGACATCAGGGGGCCAGGAAGATACTTTTTTGAGTAAAATTTTTAGTTGGCCAGAGAGTTGGCCAGCTGTTTAGATAGTCTATAGCAAGGTGCATTGGTGGCATCTACTATAGGCCTGAGTGGGGAATTGGGTTTGTGGATTTTTGGTAAACCGTATATTCGGGGCGGGGGGGAGCGGAAAGGTTTAAGTTTTTTTGTGACATCAGGGGGCCAGGAAGATACTTTTTTGAGTAAAATTTTTAGTTTCTTAACATGTTTTTGTGGAGTCGTGTTCTAGCGGGATGTAGGTAGCGCGATCGCGGAGGATAATGTTCATTTTACGATTATATTCACTGGTATTAAGAACGACTGTGGCATTACCCTTATCCGGTCTGGTGATGACGATACTTTTTTCTTTACGTAGTTTCAGGAGAGCCGTGCGTTGGGCATATGATAAATTACTTTTTGGCGGCGAACAATGCGCGAGGATGTTGGCTACGTCAAGTCTGATGTTGTTAGCTATCTCCGACGGTAAGCGACCGATTCCACGTTCGATGTTCACCATTACATCAAGCACCGGCGCTGACGGCATCGTCGTTGAGCCTTTTGGAAGAGAGGTTTATTACTGTCCAGAGCAGTTGAATTTGTGGTTGTGGTTTGTTTTTCACAAGGTTGCTTGTGAAATATATTTTTTGATGTGTTTATTTTTTGGAATTCTCTCTGTGCGGAAGTTTCCGAAATGCCAGCGAGAATCTACACGTACTACCCTCGCAGTGACGAACGCCGCCATTGGCTCCTTACATTCAAAGCTCTCCACCGTTCTTAACCCTGAAATTTGGTCGATTCTCTCTGACCAATTTCTATATGGAAGATTTCGAAAAACGAGCCATAGACTCAGCCCCACTCAAACCTTCTATCTGGCTAAGATATGTAGATGATGTGTTCTCTATTTGGCCTCATGGCCCAGACACGTTAGACTCCTTCCTCAGTCATCTCAATAGTCTACATCCAAGAATCCAGTTCACTGGAAAAGGAAAAGAACAATTGTTCACCCTTCCTAGACACCTTAGTCACACTCCTGCCTAATGATACACTTACCTTCACCGTATACAGAAAACCCACACACACAGGCAGATACATTCACAAACTCTCCCACCACCACCCCTCTCAACAATATGGCATTATTAAAACTCTTACCAAGAGAGCCCACAATCTTTGTTCCAGTGGAACCGCCCTCACTACTGAGCTTAACCACATACACAGCACTTTCCTCTCCAATGGCTACAGCGATCACAGTATCAAAAAAATAATCAACTCCTCCCCCATTCCCCGTCCTTCTCGTCAACAAGATTTTAAAAATGCCATCCCCATACCCTACATCCGTGGCACATCCGAAAAAATAGCCAAGATACTAAAACAGTACAACCTACACACAGCATATAAGCCCCACCGCAAACTGGCTACCCTTATCCGTTCTACGAAAGATCAGCTCCCTCCTCTCTCTCTGCCTGGAGTTTACAAAGTACCCTGTTCCTGTAAGCTGGCGTACTTTGGACAGACAGGCAGATCAGCATCCGTCTGTCTAGAGGAACACAAGTCTTACATCTTCAAACACAACTATGGCCATTCAGGCTTGGCTGACCATGTTTTGGACACCACCCACAGGGTATCATGGAAGAAAACCACCATGCTCCACCACAGCAAATTCAAGAAAGAGAGACTTTTCTTAGAAGCAGCAGCAGCTCTCAAAAACCAACCAAATCTCAATAAATATGGTTGCATTAAGCTTCCGAAGATTTGGGAAACACTCATCACCAGAGTTCCCACCTTACATTCCAGGCCACCTACTACTGCCCTTAGAGGGCGCTCTACCTAGATAGAACTTTAGTGTCACCCACGTGGTTGGGCTTAGTATTGTTTGTTATTTGTGTATATGTTACATTAATTGTTTTTGTAATCCCTGTAGATGTCCTAGTGACTAGGACGAAATATAGGAAGTATTAAATTCTATTTTAATTCTTTTTGAGTGTTGTAAAAAATCCATTAAGCATCCAACATGATGCTTTAGGGAGGGCAACTAGAAAACAGTAACAGAACTGATCATTATAGTTATTTAATTACACTTAATAAATTTAGATTAATCTTTTATCCAAGTGTGTGCAAACAAAGTTTGCACCTGAAAGTATCTTCAGGACTGGGGTAAAGTGGTACAACACCGGGCGACTCCTTGCAAAGGTGGAGCAAGATACCAACACTATCTCAGTATCTCCCATAATGCAAAACACATCTCCTTGCGGATATGTATAATGTTATGCATTAAGAGAAGGGACACTACCCAGACTAGTTTCGACCTTTATTGAGGTCTCTTCAGTGAGAGCCAGGCCCAAGTGGAGATACCAAGGCAGAATCATTAGCAAGGTCATCTCCTCCTATAGGAGGAGATGACCCTTCTCTTAATGCATAACATTATACATATCTGCAAGGAGATGTGTTTTGCATTATGGGAGATACTGAGATAGGAGTGTTGGATAGCTTGCTCCACCTTTGCAAGGAGTCGCCCAGTGTTGTACCACTTTACCCCAGTCCTGAAGATACTTTCAGGTGCAAACTTTGTTTGCGCACACTTGGATAAAGGATTAAACTAAATTTATTATAGTTTGACCAAGTGAAAAATAAACTTTGAACATCTTTCTCTAAATCCAGAATAATTTAATAAAAAGGTGACATACCGTTTGGCAGCTCCTATAGGAGGAGATGACCTTGCTAATGCTCTGCCTTGGTATCTCCACTTGGGCCTGGCTCCCACTGAAGAGACCTCAATAAAGGTCGAAACTAGTCTGGGTAGTGGCCCTTCTCTTAATGCATAACATTATACATATCTGCAAGGAGATGTGTTTTGCATTATGGGAGATACTGAGATAGGAGAGTTGGTAGCTTGCTCCACCTTTGCAAAGAGTCGCCGGTGTTGTACCACTTTACCCCAGTCCTGAAGATACTTTCAGGCACTAACTTTGTTTGCACACACTTGGATAAAGGATTAAACTAAATTTATTATAGTCTGACCAAATGAAAAATAAACTTTCAACATAATTACACTTAGTTGTGTTCTAATTGAGGACTCCCTCAAGCATTGACTACAAATAAGAGAAGAAATTTCCAGAAACATAAATTAACAAGTACACAAAGCCAACAAACAAGAAAAAGACTATGTATATCGTGTCTGCTCTACATGTGTCTATATTCCTGAGTTTGAAGTGCCCCAAGTGTCACTTGGATTAATCATCACGAGGACAATATGTGATGAAAAAGAGCAGGGGCACATACCTTCCATAACTAATGTCACTTATGTGCCTTGTTGAACTTATTTCATATTTCTCAGAATGTGGGAGACATTTGCTTCAGATAATATATATCATCATAATACTAATTACGGATATGGACCATATTGGTCTGTTTCGGTCTCATTATCTATCCAGTATCTTTTTTTTTTGAGGTCTACTCTGCCTTCTCTTTCCAATTGGCTTTATTTTAGTATTTGTTTAGGACATCAGGTGTTGGCCATTCGGTTTATATGTTCAATCCATTTTTGTTTATAATTGTTTAGTTTTTCTTCTATTGATTTTGTTTTTAGTTCTTTTAAAATGTCTTCGTTCCTTTTTTGATCTAATAATGTGTATTTTGCAGTTCTTCTTATAAATCTCATTTCACTTGTTTTTATTCTTTGTTTATCTTGTTTGTTTATTGCCCAAATTTCACTGCCATATAATAATGTGGGCACTGCTAAAGTATTGTATATTTTCAAGCATGTTTCTTTTTGTACTATATTTGGGATAATATATATATATATACTCCCAAATAATATATAGACCTAAGTAAGGGCTGTAGTTTGAAGGGTGTAATTGTAATTCTAATTTTGTGCTACTTAAGAATTTCAATTAATACACTGGTGACAGTGTCATTGTAGGGTAGAGTGATGTCAGCTTCTGTTTTTAAATTCTCTGGTTTGTTTTGAATAGAAGTAGTCTGATTACAGTTTGTGATTCGTATCCTTTCTGGCAGAACATGGTGGTTAGGGAACTGATGTTAGTTGGATTGCTCCTTTTTTGTCATAATTGATACAATAAGTGCAAATTACTGATGTAGATGGTTATCCTGATTTTTGTGTTTGCAGCAAAAAATTTGGTCATGCTTGTTTAATGTTTTGCAGGATTGACCTCTATCTTAGAGCCACCTTTATGTAATGAAATCATCTTATCTTCTTTCCACTCTCCTGAAACCCTTGTCAGAGCTGAGACTTAGGTTGAACAACTTCATCAGAGGCAATGTCAATTCTTTTGCACATTCACATAGTACACAGGCTGACATGCCATCTATTCCCACTGCTGTATTCACATTGATATTTTTCAATATGCTGAATATTTCCTGTTCATCTACCTCAATTTTTTGACATATGTCACAGGAGCAACTTCAAAATCTCTACCTGGCTGATACACCTTTGCAAAATGATTTCTTTTGCCTCTATCGCCTTCTTACCATCAGCATTGCTTAAAGTCATCCTACCATAGTCATTTTCCCTCTTACTTATTATATAATGAAAAAACTTTTTTGGATTTACTTTGGTCTGCTTAGCTAATTTTCTCACATAATCTGATATGGTCTTTCTTACTATACTAGTCACCCTTCTTGTTTGCACTTTGTACTGCTAATGAGTATTCTGATCATCTTTTTTTTTATATATTCTCTCCACAGTCTTTTCTTTTTTTTGTTTGCAACTCTTTCTTTATCTCTCTACTCATTCACTTAATCCCCACTTGGTTTATCCTCCTGACCTTGTGTATGTAGTCTCTTAATCTTTGACCACTCCTGATATTCTTTCCTTGTAGCTTCTCAAGCCATGGTACTTCTCCAAGATGCCTCCTAAGTCTCTCATAATTACCAGCTTTATAGTTCAATGTAAATCCTTTCTTGATAGAGAATTCCACATGTTTATCTACTTCCCAGAACAAGACTTCATGGTCATTCTCCTCAGTTGGAGATAATGTGCATGTGTGTGTGTGTGTACCTTGGTTATGGATATATCTTTTGATGCTATTACTAGATCCAGCACTCTCAAATCCTTGGTTCCCTTTGTAACATGTTGTTTCAGGTCATTATCCCTTAGCAGCTGTAGAAATTCCTAGTATTTTTTCTTTCTTTCTTTCTTTTTTTTTTTTTTCTGAAGTATGTACTTCTTGACTAAAGACTATTTCTTAGTAGTTAATAGTTTCCCAATTCTTTTTATGTATTATAGTTATTATCTGTTAACTTCATGTTTTAAAAGCTAGTTTGTCATAACATTGCAGATCCTGCTACTTCCTGATTATCAAATAACGGTTATTCTTTTCTCTTAACAATTTACCCCCTCCTACATTGCTGATAGACCATTTAAATAGATATAATGGACAAATGTAGTAGACTAACATCCTTAAGTAAAAATTATGGAGACTACTGTAAAGTCAGACATTTGGCAAGGGACAGATAAAAGTATAATAAATACACTCGTTTATAAGCAGAACTACATCAATAGTTGTTGGGCTAGAGCTTAATTCTCAAGAGTCCTGTTATTTTAGTTTAAGGGAGTATTTTTGCTGGTTTCTGATTTTTTTGTTTGGTTTTTTGGGATTTGTTAGACTCCCACAATCCTGATCTGTTCTTATCTTTGTCATCAGATATTTGGGTCAGATGTGCCATCTATATCCTTGGGTTTCTTATGCCATCATTCTTGTTATGATTGGGGTGATGGATTAACATCTCATAGGCATCCCTGAATTTTCGTTTCTACCAGGTTTTATTATGATGTAAGGAAGAAGCACCTTTCCAGTCATTTGTGCTGTGTTTCAAATACATATTTAAAAAGGCCTGAATTTCCATAATGAAGGAATCTGATGTGTGTGTGTGTGTGTGTGTGTGTGTGTGTGTGTGTGTGTGTGTGTGTGTGTACTTCTTTTCTTATTGGGACTGTACATCCGGATGGATGTACAGTCCCAATAAGAAAAGAAGGGTAAGTTACAAGTGCAATGTTTTGGGTATGTATACTTGTATGAGCAGGGGGGGGGGGACGATCCTTATAGTAGCTGAGTAATCTTTTTTGAAATTAGTCTGGTATTTCCGTAGTATTCTATTTGTTCCTGTATTAATGTATGAAGTTGCTGTGGCCTTATTATATTTTTATTTATTTATTTATTTCTGCCTGTATTCTTCTGAAGAATTCTATGGATTTTTTTTTTTTTTTTTTTTGTTGTTGTTGTAGCCATTCTTTATGAAAGATATTTGAAATTCTTCCCTCTCTGATCCTACTTATCAGAGTGATTGTTAAAGCTACTAATGACATTTAGTTTTTGTTTTAGATAGTGGTACAAATCTTAATCTTTGTATATGTATTGACCCATGTGTGTGTGTTAGTTTACAGTAGACAGTGCAGAATAAATGGCCTAAGGGAAGACATGTAACAAGTATATATAGATATATGATTTTCAATTTCAATGGTGAATAGGATGCATCTGTATTGTTTGTTTAGGTGGCTTAGAAAGATGCTTAAAATTGGGCAACCATGGGACAGAATGTGATGAATACATTGTTTACATATCTCAGCCAAACTTGGCAGATTAGGGGGGGGGAGTTATGTTGATCCCATGATTTGGGGGGGATCAACATAACATCCCCCAAACCATAGGGGATGTTATGTTGATAGTGCATGGGAAGTGGTAAAGGAGTGTTTGAGGAAGTAAATGCAGACTGCATATCTAGAGTCAGGAGAGTAAATCAAGTGGTAGTTAAATGGATGAATATCATCATCAAGCTGGAGCTGCAAAGTAAGAAAAAATTGTTGAGGAAAGTTGAGAAAGGTGACCAGCAGGCACATGAGCACTACAAGGCACAGGACAGAAGACTAACTAATGTGGTAAGAAAGACAAAAGCAGTGTGTGAAAGGAAGTTAGCAATACAGGCTGAAGATAATAGGAGGCTCCAAGATTGGTGTAGGAAATTACTAACCGATCAGCATATCAGGAGTTATTGTCAAAGTATTGAAGAAGTTGGTCAGCAAAATACAGGAATGGGTAGATGGAAATGGGATACCTTATGGGGAACAGCATTTGTGAAGCGTAGGTCTTAAAAATCTTACTAAATTTGTAGAAAAAAGAGCCAACCTTGCACATCATAGAACAAGTGAATTTTTTAAAAACTGGAAACCAACAAACAGAATAAAGAAAAAATCAACAATGCATGAAATCATAGAAAATAAAATTCTCTTGGATTGTCTAAATAAAATAGCTGACTACTCAGCATTTCTTCCAAATCATGACAAGAAAAATATAGTTATCAACTCTGAAATAGGGAAACATGAGAAAAAAAGCCTACAAAACCCTGAAATCTTGAGATCATTAGCCCTTTCAAAAATAATGGAATATGGACCTGACTCAATAAAGATCTACACAGATGGCTCCAAAAATCCAAATGACAATTCTGGGAGTGGCGTACTCATCTATGGCTCTCATAATATAGAACTAAAAACAACTAACAGTATTAGATGCAACTCATACCATGCAGAATTAATAGCCATTAACACAGTACTGCAATATTCGGACAAACAAAACCCGAAGGAGTTTAT
Source organism: Typopeltis vanoorti (assembly GCF_054136105.1). Classification (NCBI taxonomy): domain Eukaryota; kingdom Metazoa; phylum Arthropoda; class Arachnida; order Uropygi; family Thelyphonidae; genus Typopeltis; species Typopeltis vanoorti. Next base: position 80,878,170 of record NC_143554.1, on the reverse strand, counting down.
ATTTTTCACAGATTCCTTAGCAGCCCTTCAAGCTATTAAGAACTGCTACACTAGCATCAAGAAATACTTAGAGACATAGCAAAAAACATAAACTACATAAGGATTCCGAAATAATCTTCCAATGGATCCCATCCCATGTGGGATTAAAGGGAAATGAAACTGCAGATGAAGTAGCAAAAATGGCCGCAACATCAAGTGTTACCACAGATTTCGATCTTTTTAAAACCACCCAAAAAGAAAACATAAAAAGAACAATTCTTCAGGACATGACTCACAACTGGTACTCACCAGAAAATCCAGGCACTACCATCAACTCCAAGTTTAATTGCAGTGCCACTACTATGATCTCTCACCTCAAGACTGGCCACACAAGACCAATCAAGTTTAGCAATGGCATAAAAGTCTTCCCCACCTGCAAAATCTGTAACATCGAGGAAGTATCACCAACGCATTTGCTAAACTGTATGAATATTTCCAAATCTGAACTCTATAACAATCCAGAAAAGGTGCTATATAAAATACATGAACTTGACCTCTATGATCTGGTGTAATAATACCATGGGATAATAATAATAAAAAAAAAAAAAAAAAAGTCTTGCCTTAGTAACTTGCTCATGTTTTATAATACAGTGACATCTCAGTTGGATAAAGATAATGAGGGTACAGTAATACTACTGGACTCTGCAAAGGCCTTTGACAGGATACCACATGGAATTCTAATCAGTAAATTGCAGCACATGGTAATGGATATAGGGTTGGTGAGATGGATAAAGGGTGGTTGATGGAGAGATGTCAGAGAGTAGTTTATTCATGAATAGAGTCCAAAAGGAAGGCCTGTGGCTAGTGGCATGCCATAAGGAGAGAGGACTGTTCAGTTATTTGCCGATGATGCAAAGTTGGGTAGAGCAATAGTTAATACAGATTATGTTAAAATTTTGCTGGATGATTTGGAAAGATTGGCAGACTGGGCAAAGGAGAATAGATGTCAGTTTAATGTGGCAAAGTCTAAGGTTATGCATTTTGGGGTGAGAAGATTACCAGCTATATACCACATTGGTGAAACTATTGTCCAGGAAATTGATGGGGGCTAGAGACTTCAGAGTGTTAGTGGATAGGGAGTTAAAGTTTAGGGAGCACATAGCAAAAGTGTCTAAAGCAGCTCATCAGAATATTTGGTTACTGAAGAATACTTTGACGAGCAGAGACAAGCAGGTTATTGTTCCTCTTTATCAAGCCTTGTTAAGATCCTATCTCTTGAGTACTGCGCACAGATCTGGGTGCCAAGGTTTCTTGGCGATGAGGAGGAGGTGAAGAGGATCCAGAAGTGAGTGACCAAGACGGTAGCAGGTCTGTGGAATTTTTCCCTTCTTCCCCACACTCTTTCTAACGAGTCTCCTAGACAGACCAATCTGTCAGATCTATTCTTGTACAATCTCAGCGCCTGTTTGAGTGCACAGTTAATGTTTTTTTTCGATTTTTTTTCCTTTCTCTTATTTTGAAAGTTACCGATGACAATTTTTCCAAGATTTCATATGGTCCAGCAGCACTTCTTCCTAGTTTTCCTCCCCTCTTATTGGTAGAGGTTTGTTCTAGGAGGACTGGATTTTCTGGTTTCAGGTACTTATACTTTCTTAGTTTATTGGCATATGTTCTTGCTCATTGTGAGCTACTGTTACTGAATTCAGCTACCAATTCATGTGCTACTCTGTTCTCCATTATTAGATTATTAAGGTATTCATCAATATCAGGAAATCCAGTATTGACTCGGGAGCTTTTAAAGTCATTGGGAAATAAAGGCTCAAACCCATATAGTATAACCTCAGGGACTTCCTTAATGGCAGCATGAAGTCCAGTTCTACAAGCAAACAGGATGTGGGGCAGATAGGCATCCCAGTTTGATATCTGACTGTTCGGCAGTTTGGAGAGAGTGTGCTTCAGTGTCCTATTCATTCTCTCACACACATTCCGTTTCCTTGGGGATGATAGGAAGTGGTGAACAATTTTCTTATCTTTAGTAATTTACAAAGCTGTAGCATGACTTCAGCTGTAAAGTTAGAGCCTTGGTCCGAGAGGAGAGTTTGGGGTGTTCCATATCTAGAAATTATAAGCTTAAGTAGTTTGTCTGCCACAGTCCTTGCTGTTTGATCTTTCATCGCTCTGGCTTCTGGGAATCTAGAAAACATATCTATTATCACCAGAATATATTTGTTTCTCTTTGAGGTGGTGGGAAGAGGGCCAATAATATCCATGGCCACAGCCTGAAAGGGACGCTTGGAGATTGGAAAAGGCTGGAGAGGGGCCGTTCCTCTGATGCTTGACATTTGCTGGCATAGGTGGCAGGAGGACACATAAGACTCAACATCCTATCTCATACCCTTCCATATGTACCTGTCCCTCACTCTTATCCATGTTCTATTGAACCCTTGATGACCCACTAAGTCCAAGTCATGAAACATGTGGAGCACCCAAGGAATCATGACCTTTGGAACCAGGATTTTATCCTTCCATCTCCCTGTGATGTCTTGTTTTGACAACAGAAGACTGTCCTTGTCTACATGCAAGGTGTTAAAGAACGATTGTTCCTCAGAGGGTTTCTCACCCTTCAATACCTTCTGATATATCTCCCCCCCCCATAGTGGGTCCCTTCTCTGTGCCTCTATTATGAGAGATTTTTCCCAGACTTGAAGGTGGGTGGGAGGGGGTTCTCTTCTGACTCATCGGCTCTATGTATGGAATTGACAGTTTCTTCTTCTTGTGGATTGGTGCTCTCCTCTTGTTCAAGGTCCAAAGACTTGGACAAATAATCTGCTACGACATTATTGGTCTTCCCAGGCAGAATCAGCACTAGGATCTTTGCCGCCCACATGCAATTTCTAACTAAGTGCCCCTGTAACGATCCGGACGTGTGTAGTTCTTTTACGATAATAAAAATTTAAATTATTTGAAATTTCTTAAGTAAATTTTGACAGAACAGCTACACATTGCTTCGCTAAATGTAACAAACCAGGGGTGTTGACTAGGCAGGATAATCGTTAAAAATCCGAATATTCAAAAATTATCAAAAGTTAAAGCAAATTTTGATGAAGCCACTTTACTTTAATTGTTGAATATAATGATACAGGGATTATAGCCTTCTCATCGACCCAAATCGCTAACAAATTTAAAAAATTCTTGCATTTTACAAGTTACTAAATTCTTAGTAACTTGTAAAAATTTTTTAATAATTTTTATAAGTGGAATTATCTTTTAGGAAAATAGAATAAACTCAAGATAGATGAGAAAATAAGAAAAGTATTCAGAAATAATTAGAACGTTTAATATAAGTATTCAAAAAATAACATCTTACAGAATAACAGAAAATAAATTAAATTACATAAATATACTTGAAATTTTTTAAATTAAAATTTTAGGATTTTTGATTTCATATTCACAAAATTAGAAATAATGGTCTTAACGTCTAATTCCGCACATATATCATTTTCAGTAGCTATTAACGGCAAACTAACAAACTTTTTTTGTGACATACTTGTTCTTAAGTAGGTTTTAATCAATTTCAACTTGGAAAAGGAAAGTTCACTGCTTGCTATACTAACAGGTAAGGTTAATAGTATTCTTAAAGCAATTGAAAAGTTAGTAAAGATAAATTATTGGACACAATAAAATTAAGAATATCAAAAGGGTTTTGAATATTTAAATTATCCTTCTGAAAAATATCCCGGAAAGCACGTAACTCGTCATATAGTTCTATTGCATTTACGTCTTTATTGTCGCCGTCCTTCAAGAGTCTCTAAATTGTCACAATTTTTTCGTAAATCTTCGTTATTAATTTGTAGTAATCTATACAAGAAATTGAAATTATCATAATATGTTTTTAGTTGTTCAAAACGTTCTATTAAGGAACACATTGCAACATCTAGAAGTGTATAAAACACATTCACTCTAAATTTATCTTGTGGCGATTGTGACGTTTTGTCATGATGCTTGTAGTCAAATTGACGTGTCTTCTTTCGTCGTCGAACTTCTGTACCAATTTTAAATTCTTGTTCTCCATCCACCTCTTCACTCAGTTCTTTTGCCGTTTTTAGAACTTCTTTAAAATTTATATCTGATCGATATGCTTGTAAGAATATTTTTAAGTTTTCGATAGATTCTAAAGCAAGTGTAATGTTCATATTTTTGTCTTGAAGCATTTTACTCACAGGGTTTATTCTGTTAAGTAAATCATGCCAAGTTATAAGAGAGCAAATAAATTTGTAGTCCTGCTGAGTTTCTTTATTAAAAATTTCAAAAAGTGCATCATAAATTTCTCCTAGCTGATATTGTAGAGGGCAGATTGCATTACTTTTACTTTCCCATCGCGTTTCTGATGGCTGTTTCAATGTTAATTTTTTTACGAATTTTAAAAGGATTGGCGAACTTTCTAATCTTAATATTTAAATTATCACTTAGCAAGTCATAATTTAAATTCCTATCTTGCTAAGTCATTTCGTCTTATGCAGCCACCGAAGAAGGCAAGCTAGCCTCAATAGGTGCCGATCCCAAGCCCGGATAAATGCGAGAGTTGATGTCAGGAAGGGCATCCGGTCGGAAAACTTCAATGCCAGCTCAAACTATGATATGAGTCAAAGAGAAAATGATATAAGGGCGTACCCCTTAAGCGACGCACAGCCACATCGCCCTACAGTGGCGAGAAGTGGACGAGGGCTACTGCATCAAGGGCAGGTGCGGTTAAACAAGAAAGCCCAGCAGGTGGAGAGGATGTTGCGAGTGGGAACACTGAATGTTGGAAGCATGACTAGAAGGGGAAGAAAGGTGGCAGACATGATGAGGAAGAGGAAGTTGGACATTTTATGTATGCAGGAGATAAGGTGGAAGGGAGGGAAAGGCAAAGGAACTGGGAGATGGATATAAATTGTTCTACTCTGGAGCGAATAATGAGGGAAGAAATGGTGTAGGAATTGTGGTGTGTGGCAGAATGAAGGGTGAAGTACTGGAAGTGGGTAGAAGGAACGACAGGATCATGCGAATGAAATGGGTCTTGGAGAAGAGCGGGTGGTCGTATTATGTGTATATGCCCTGCAAGTTGATTGTACAGCAGAGGAGAAAGATGAGTTCTGGAATGTGTTAGATGAAGAAATGAGAGAATTGGAAGAAAATGAGATAGTGATTGTCGGAGGAGACTTGAACGGACGCATAGGAAGACAGAATAGAGACTGTGAAAGGGTACATGGTGGCCACGGAGTGGGAATGATGAACCAGGAAGGAGAGAGGGTTGTGGACTTTGCTGTAGTGTTTGATCTGGCAATTGTGAACTTGTTTTTCTACAAGAGGGAAGAACATTTGATAACATTTAGGAGTGGTAACAACAGTTCACAAATTGACTACATTTTGACTAGAAGAAAACATCTTAAGGTTGTGACAAATTGTCAAGTAATTCCAACAGATCAAGTAGCACAGCAACACCGACTGCTGTGCACAGACTTTAAAATAAGATCGAAGATAAGAACCTCTGGATGCCATGGAATGAAGTGGTTTCGCTTAAAAGAGGAGAGTGTGAAGAATCATTTTAGGGAGAGGATTTCGGATGGACTGGAAAGTGTACAAGATTGGTAGAAACATAATTCAAAAGTAATCCTGAGCTGTGCAATCGAGGTGCTTGGTGAGACATCTGGAAAGATTAGAGAGCAGAAGGAGGGTTGGTGGTGGAATAATAATGTACAAGTGGCAGTGACAGCTAAGCGGAAGGCGAAGCAGAAGTGGGATGAGTCAAGAGTGGAAGAGGACAGAGAGGTGTACAGAGAGAGAAAGCAAGAAGCCAAGAAAGTTGTGGCACAGGCGAAGGCCATGGCATATCAAGATCTGTATGATCAATTAGAAACAAAGGAAGAACAGAGAAAAATTTACCAACTAGCGAAATGTAGAAATAAAACAGCAAAGGACATCTTACATGTGAGGTAGATCAAAGACGCTGAAGGAAGAGTATTATGGAGGGATGTGGACATAAGAAACAGATGGAAAATATACTTTGAGGAACTTTTGAATGAGGAAAATGAAAGGACTCACAGAGGAGATGGTGGGCAGCCTTCTGAGGGAATGGTGCAGAACATCAGTAGAGTGGAAGTGACGGAGGCCATGAAGAGGATGAGGAATGGAAAATCGGTGGGCCCCGACAGAATTCCAGTAGAGGCATGGAAGGCACTGGGGGAAGAGGGAATTGACCTGCTGTGGGACCTGTTCATGAAAGTTTGCCAACAGGAAAATATACCCGAGGAATGGAGGGAGAGTATTCTTGTCCCCATCTACAAGGGTAAAGGGGATGCACAAGACTGCAAAAATTACAGAGGAATAACGTTGATGTCCCACACAATGAAAATCCTAGAAAGGATTCTTGATGGTAGATTGAGGAAGGAGGTGGAGATTGTAAACGAACAATTTGGCTTCATGCCTGGTAGATCAACAACAGATGCTATCTTTGGGTTACGGCAGATGATGGAAAAGTATCGAGAGAAACAAAGGGAGCTACATCTGGCATTTATTAATCTGGAGAAAGCATATGATAGCGTGCCAAGGCAAGAAGTCTGGAGGTGTGTGAGGGAGAAGAAGGTGCCGGAGAAATATGTCAGGTTGTTGCGGGAAATGCACAGAAATGTGAAGACAAGTGTTCGGACCTGTCTGGGACAGACAGAAAGTTTTCAAGTAACAGTTGGCTTGCATCAAGGGTCAGCATTAAGTCCGTTTCTGTTTAATATTGTGATGGAGGTGGTAACAGAGGAGGTGAGAGAAGATGCACCTTGGACAATGTTGTATGCAGATGACATCTTGCTGTGTGCAGATTCAAGAGAAGAAGCAGGAACTAAACTGGAAAGATGGAGAAAAGTACTGGAAGAGAGAGGTATGAGACTGAGCAGAAGTAAGACAGAGTATATGTGTTGCATAGTGGGCGGCGGACAGGAGACAGATCTGGAGCTGGAAGGAAATGTCATCAGGAAGGTGAGAGACTTTAGATACTTAGGTTCAACAGTGGAAGATGGAGGAGCTGAGAAGGAAGTGGGATGCAGGATGCAAGCGGGTTGGAGGAACTGGAGGGAGATGGCTGGAGTGTTATGCGATAAGAGGGTGCCGATCAATCTGAAAGGCAAAATCTATAGGACAGTAGTGACACCAGCTATGACATATGCTATAGAAACTGTGACCCTGAGGAAAAATAACATCAGCAGGATGGAAGTAGTAGAGATTGAGAATGCTTAGGTGGATGTGCGGTGTGACCAGAAAGGATCGTCTGAGAAATGACTATGTCAGGGGAACAGTGAAAGTTACGAACTTAGGAGCAAAAATACAGGAGGCAAGGTTGAGATGGTTTGGTCATGTGATGAGGAGGGAGGACAAATATGTGGGAAGAAGGGTCATGCAGATGGATGTACAAGGAAGGCAGAAGTGAGGGCGGCCAAAGAAGAGATGGAGGAAGCTGGTAGAAGAGGACGTGAGGATGAAGAACCTGGATGTGGTGACAGCCCAAGACAGGAAGGTGTGGAGGAGACTCATTATCAACAGTGACCCCACTTAAGTGGGAGAAGCTGCAGAAGAAGAAGAAGAAAAGGATTGGCGAACGTTTGTAAGAGAAAGAAAAGAAAACGTATATTTCTTGAATGATTACAAAGAAACTAATTGTATCTGCATTCACTTTGGCTGCATCGTTAATGATTAAATTTAGAGTATGAGCAGCACATGGCACGTAAGAAGCTCAAGGATTTTTGTTCAAAAGCAAATTTTGGCGCCCATATTTTTTCCCTTTCATATTTGCCCCATTGTCATACCCTTGACCTTGCATGTATTCAATGGGAATGTTCCATTTTTCCATTATTGTTGCACATAAACCACATAATTGGTTTATGTTACGTGGTTTATGTGCAACAACAACTGGCTTATGTTGCACATAAACCAGTTGTTCCATTATTGTTGCACATAAACCACGTCCTGTGGAATCTGATATATCTGCCAAACCTAAAAAGTTTTCCCTGATCTTGACAATTCCATTGTCACAGGAAACAAAGCGAATAATAATGGTCATTTGTTCTGTTTTGCTTGCATCAGGTGTGCAGTCTAAAATTATGGAATAATATTTAGATTTTTGAATTGATAACAAAATTGTATCCCTGATTGCGTTACTTAAAGTTTCCAATATTTCATTTTGACTGTCTTTACTCAAATAGTTACTCTATTGTTTCGTTGCAGGGCCCTTTCAACATGATTTTCCATAACAGGATCAAACTTCGCAAACAGTTCGACTTATTTTAAAAAATTGTCATTATTCCTTTCATATAATTTATCATATGATCAGCGAAAATCTAAATTTTGGCTACCAAGGAATTTTATAATTTCAATCAAGCATTCTAAAACACTCGTCCAATGATTCTTTTCCATTTCATACATGCTTTGAATCTGGCAATCAATAGTAGTTTTGTTTTTTAAATTTTTTATCAAGTTCCTTCCATTTTAAGAAATTTTTCATGTGAGTTAAACTAGTCTCATGTCTATGCAAAGTTGTACTTAGATTTCTCCAATCATTATAACCTTCTACAAGACTACTTGATTCGGTTGGTGCGAAAAGTTTGCAACAAAAGCAAAAAAACAGAATTTAAAGTTTCGGAATAAATGAACCATGTTCTTGGCACGAGCTCCCTGTTTTCCATTTTTCTATTATAATACGTGTCGCCAAATTTACGACAATAGGTATCTTTGGGATATATTATATTTTTCTTTTGAACAGGCTCCATTTCAATTAAAACAACTCGTAATTTTTCATCAATATTTCCCCATTCACCTGGATCTTCAAAATTTACAGAGCCCAACAATGTGTTAGTTTCATGGCCAACTACAACTAAATCTTCTCCTAACTGTTTTTCACTTAAATCATGTGTCTTGTTATATTGTTCAATAGTTCCAATAGTATTTTCATGCAAACTGGATGATGTGCACGCTTCTTCAACTCTGATTTCTGATGTATCGAGTTGGTTACAATCTGCATGAGAATATTTTAACAAATTTATTATGAGCCCCAGTTTGTTTCTTAATATCTGCTTCTATCGCAGCAATTTTTAAAAATTTTTATTCGGTGTATTCGGCCTTATTTATTTTAATATTGATCATTCTAAGAATTTTTTGTTTTTATGATAAAAATTTTGTTTCTTAAAAATGAACTTAGGAACCGTGTGGCGCCGCCCGCTTCCGCCGGCCCTGTTCCCAGGGATATAATTTACCTCTACATCAAATTCCTTCATTTCCAGAGTGCAACGAATAATTCTCTGGTTCTTATCTTTCATGGATGAGAGGAACGACAGAGGCTTGTGATCTGACCACAGGATGATCTGCTGCTTCAAGCACCAGATATATAAGCACCAGCAACATATATCTAAACTTTCTAAGGGTAGATAGTGGCCAGTGCCGCCTCTTCTATTACAGAGTAGTTTTTTTCTGAGGAGGAGAGCTTCCTGCTAATGAAGGCAATGGGCCTAAAATCCTCCCCTTCCTTTTGTTCCACTACTGAGGCAATTGTGTCATTTGAGGCATCAGCCAAGAGGAAAAAGGTTTGTCCGAGTTTTGGGTAAGTGAGGACAGGTGATCTGGTCAAAGCCAAGTTTAGGGATTGGTAGGCATACTATTGTTTTCCCCCCACACACACATGAATTTCACCCCCTTTTTGGTCAGCCTCACAATGGGCTCCATTATTTTTGAACACTCAGGAATGAATTTTCTGTAGAAATTAATCATTCCTAAGTATCTTCGAACTTGCCTAACAGTGGTGGGGATTCTGGCTTTGTATGGCGGTCACGTTATCCTGAGTGGGGATTATCCCAGCCTCACTTACAATGTGTCCCAATTACTCGACTTCTTTAAATCAGACCAGTAGATCAACAAGTCGTCCTGGAAGCATATGACTTTTTTCTCCAACATATCTGAAAGGATGGAGTTCATCAGACACTAAAAGCTCATGGCTGAATTTCTGGCTCCTTGAGGAAGTCGACAAAGTTGGTACTTTTGCCATCTTGTGGTTAAAGCAAAGTACTTCCTATCCTCCTTCCTAAGAGAGATCTGAAAGTAGCCTGAGTTCAGGTCCAACTTTGAGAAGTATCTTGCTCCTTCCAGACCTAACAACAATTCTTCGATATTGCACAAAGGAAAGTCAATGGGTCTGGTGATTTTGTTTACCTCTCTCAAGTCCAACACACACTTCAAGCTACCATTAGGCTTCTCTACTAGAATGAAGGGACTATTCCACTGGGAGTTAGATTTTTCGATAATACCAGTCTTCTCATAGTCCTGCAACAACTTTGTAGCTTATCCAAATGCTTAAGCGGGGATTTGATATTGCTTCACGTTCACGGGAAAATCTGATGTGATCTGAACAGCATGCTCAACTCTGTTAGTGCAGGTCAAGGAGCCAACCTCTTCTCTGAATACATTGGGATAACGTTGGAATATCAATTTAAAAAACTTCTTGATCTCTGTTCTTTCTTGCTCTGACTTCGATAAGTTAATGGCATTTTGCACCATTTTCCTTCACCCTTCAGTCGAGTCTCCTTCCAAATTTTCCACTTCAATTTCTAATGCCTCACTCACTTCCCTTTGACTTCCTACTCTAAACTTAGGTCGGAACTTTTTTCCACAAAGGGATATTGTTTCGCTAGCAAAGTCACACATGAAATGATGCCTCTCCAAGAAGTCGCGACCCAATATGACTTGGTCACTTGTATCTGTGAGTTCAGGGAGGACCAGCATCTCATGCGAGAGACTCACTGGGAAACACGGTATGGAAAGCATCACATTTACTTTCATCATCAAGAGGAGTTCAACCCTGGCAATTCCTCTAATCTTAACGGGCTTATGCAACTCAATAAGACCATCAGGGGAAATATCATTGAATTTCTTGACTAGTGTCATAGGAATTACAGATATATGGGCCGCAGTGTCGAGTAGGAAGTTGCATGGGATCTCTTCAACAAACCCCTCTACAAAGGCATTCATCCTCTTATCTCTGCAACTGCCACATTTTGCATTCTGAAGGTATCAAAATTAGGTGAATTAGGCCTGCTGACTGACTCATCGGAGAGTGCAGCAAAAGCCCCCTTGGGTCCACTTGAATCTAATTTTTCTTCATGTTCCTTGCCCAGTTGGACACCTTCTACAGAGGAGTTTGTTCCCACAGAGTGATTAGTAGAGTCCATAGGCTCCTGTCGTATGTTCTCTATCTGATGATGGGTTTTTTCCCTCTTGCACCCTTGATATTTTTTTTTCCATAGAGGTACGACTATATCCGAGTGTTCTCAGAAGCTTAGTGCCTTTTTTAAGAGTCGGACTGGCTCTCGCATCTTGAGTGGAGGGGTATCTGTGTACTAGACCCTTCCAGAAATAATGGTCTCAGAGAAGTAGCATGAGCCATCTCTTCTAATACTCTTTCCCTCTCCTTAGCTAATCTAGAACATCCATCTAAGCTTTTCGCTCGTTTTTTTATTACCTCCTGCAACCCATCACGTAACCCTGATCTAAATTGCTGGAAAGCTATCCATTCAAGATGAGATTTTTCTTCCGCAGACACTCTCGTAGATCAAGTGATAAATAGCAATCTATTTAAGTAACTTTTCACACTCTTCCCTTCACCTTGCACACACCCGTGAAGTTTCCAGAAAGTTCAGAAGGGACTTTTTTCACAGGAGAACTCGGAAATCAGTACTTCTTTAAATTTTGAGTATTCTAGAGTTTCCTTCAGGACAGGGGAGGAGTATAGGAAGTTATTTGCCTTCCCTACAAGTTTACTACGCAGCAGGATGACAAACTGAAAATCAGTCCACCTGCCCACCATCCTTAACTCTTCAACGTAGCTACAGAAAGCTAAAACGTCATTGGTTTCCTCTCCAGAAAATTGTGGGAAGACTTGCTGTAGATTAATGTTCCGAAAGAATTCGCTATCGTCCCTTCCAGAACTTGATGGTTGAGCCATACTTATATATAAGTTCACACTATATTTTTCCTTCTTACATAGTTTCTATTATCAAAACTCCTTGTACCTAAATTGCCTGATCTTAACCCAAAACCTACTCACTTTGATTAATCAAGTACTTTGATCACCTTGTGTGTGTATATTTTTAATTTGTTATTGTTAAAGCTTACGATTGTTATCTTTAGTGAATATCCATATTACTTGATATAATTTCTCGCGTTTGCTTTCACCCTTTCTGCTCTGTGGCCACTACTTAAATTGCTCACGTGTGCAAAACTTGGTAGACAAAGAAATTTGCCCACAGCTAGAGCCAAATTTCTTTGATACAAATCTGCAATTAACTCCATGTCAGAATATGGAAAAATTTGTTTTTATAATAAGTTTAGTTTAATTTTTTATCTGAGTGTGAGCAAACAAAGTTTGTGCCTGAAAGTATCTTCAGGACTGGGGTAAGGTAGGGCAACACCAGGCAACTCGTTGCAAAGGTGGAGAAAGCTCTCATCACTCCTATCTCAGTATGGGTAAGGTAGTGCAACCCCAGGCAACTCGTTGCAAAGGTGGAGAAAGCTCTCATCACTCCTATCTCAGTATGGGAGATGCTGAGATAGGAGTGATGAGAGCTTTCTCCACCTTTGCAACGAGTTGCCTGGTGTTGCACTACCTTACCCCAGTCCTGAAGATACTTTCAGGTGCAAACTTTGTTTGCTCACACTTGGATAAAGGATTAAACTAAACTTATTATAGTCTAACCAAGTGAAAAATAAACTCTCATCAAGAAAAATTTGTTTGTTAAAGCTGCGCCATCCAAATTCTTAGACAGGACAATCTTCCTTGTCAAGGAGTTAACACTCAGAATGGCACACTATTTGATAATCAAGCAATTAAAATTCCCAATCACAAAGACCTCGTATATTTTTACTCTTACTGCAGTCGTAGCTATCCCCACAAGTTAACGTGCACTGGTTCTATTTTTATGAGTGGTGCATTGAGCTCACAGATCAGGCAATTTGTTAGGTAAGAAAAAGAAAGGTTTATTCATTACTCTAATACGATATACAAATAATAAGATCACTTAACAAAACTGAATCTCTCCTTCAAAATTGAAAATGATTAACCAGGCATAACCTAAATACTCCTGGTCATAAACAACATGAGAATATCTACTACCAGTTAAATTTCTGACTTGATCCTATTCAACTAACATTCTTGTAAGCATTTATCTTATTCTAGATTCAAACCCTTATCAGGCTATAACATACTTTAGCAATTCAATATCACACTGTACATGAATTCTTACTCAGCTAAGACAATCTACCAGTTGATTAAATATTAAAGTCCTTGTTCAGTTTTGTAAGTCCAGTCACTGAGCATATCTGCACATTATTGCACACTAACTGTTTCTTGCATACAAAGGAATTGAAAAGTTTCTACATTATCGAGCATCAGGATCTCTCTTGCCTTTTTTCTCACTCTTCTGAAAAATTCACACGGCTTGTTACCCTCTCTTAGTCAGTTGTCTTCAGGTAGGACAAACTAGTGATTATGATCAGGAATCACCTTTTCCAATGTGGGCGAAGCTGCTCTGCCAGGTTCAGTCCACGTGGTTCCGCATGCTGATCAGTTTGCTTGGCTTTTTTGCTGTACTAATGATTATGCCTCCACTGGACATCATTCTTTTCGGCCGCTCTCTCATCAATTCTCTGGGAACGACTTGAACAGGAATCCCGAACAAAAAAAAAAAAAAAAAATCCCGAGTTGGCATCGCCAAGCTCTATATATTCTTGCTGAGCTGTTCTCCCTCTAACGTCACTCTTTTCCGGCCAGCACTTAAGATTTTTGCACTTAGTACCATTCTCTCCTCATTGTGTTCTCCACACACGCAACTTGGACCTCGCGTACGACTGCCTGAGGTCATTTCTTTAAGCTGATTATCTCATTGTATACTTAGATCTAACTTTCTCATGTTAATATGACTTTCACTAAAATTCAAACCCTTATCGGTTTTACAAGGATACTTAACATTATAATACATAGGAGAATTTACAATTAAATGATTATCTCATTACTTCTGTCAACAATTTCACTTATACTTATATACAAGCATTTTCTCTGATAATTTTTGTACCTGTTAAATCTGAATGAAATATTTTACAATATAATTAACCTTTCATTCAAGATTTAGCACTGTTGTCCTACTGTTGGTGTTGTGTTGTGGCTCTTTTTGAAATCGATTCTTTTATTGTAATTTATTTTGTTCTATTGTACTTGAAGAAGCTTATGATACTTGGATAAAATTTTACAGCAAATAAATTTATTTCATGTAAGTTTTAAGTTCCTATCTTAAAATTTTCAAAGTATATTAGCTTTACTTATCTATACTGAATCAAAAAATGATCCACAGTACTTATTAAAACATTAATGAATACCATAGATCATTTCTGCTAACTGTGGTATATGAAAGTGATGGTTATGCAAAGTCAAAAATATTTTCACTTTTATCATAACAAACTATTTTGAATTTTGAGCATTTATTTTTATCAAAGCAACCAAAAGCAAAACCCTGTACATTTGTTTCCTTAATATTGCAATTCTCTTGATTAACAATTAATAGCACACTTAATTATTTAAATAAAATTGTTGTATATATTTTGATACTATGTCCTATATATCACCTGTAATTTCAAAAACATTAGTTCTGTGTTTTCTATTGCTTGTAATCTGTGGAGGAGAGGGGTGTTAAAACATAGTCTTAAGGTGTTATGTTTTATTTTAAAAATTTATGGAATTTACAACCGTGTTAAAAAAAAAAACTTTTTTTGTTATTATCCTGACGTTTTGATCTTCACATCAAGATCATCATCTGGAGTGTACATCAATATACAAGACAAGCTGAGTTACATTATTAACTGTAAGCTAAAGAAAGTTTCATCAAATCATTGTTTCTATAGCTTACAGTTAATAATGTAACTCAGCTTGTCTTGTATATTGATGTATGCTCCAGATGATGATCTTGATGTGAAGATCGAAACGTCGGGATAATAATAAAAAAAAGTTTTTTTAACACGGTTGTAAATTCCATAAATTTTTAAAATGAATGCTGATCACTGTGTAACTCTTAAAGAAAGTGTTATGTTTTAAATTTAAGATCCTTTTTTTTTTTTCAAGTGTAAGGCAAGTAAAAGGTAGCATTTTCTGTTCATTTGTCACCTTTAAATTGCATTACAAAATTCTTTCTTATTTAGTTGATCACTTAATAATTTGAAATAACTGCAGCAAAATTCCTCTAAAACTGTTAAGAATATTTGAATATGAGTAGTTAGATAACCCTTGGTTCAAATAAAATTTTTAGTAATTACTTGAAGTATTCCATTATATAGTTAACTTTTATTAAAATATTCATTTCATAAATATTATCAAGTTATTTTTATTGAGGAGTCATCAGATCAAAACACCTTTGTAAAAACTGTCATAAAATGACAAGTTTTGCATTTGAAGAGAAATTACTGAAAATGTTTTAACAAATGTCTCTTTTCTCTAACTTAATAGTAAACAAGCAATTTTTGCAAGCATGTGAAGGTTATGCAATGCTTACTACCCAAGAATGACTCAGAGACAGATTATGAATCATATGTATGTAGTGGTTTTTTTTTTTGTAAATATACTTTTCTGATATTTAATTAACAAATGCTAATTAAAATTAGAAAGTTTGATCATTTGAAGTCACTAATATTCATATTAAATAGTTTTATATTATTTACTAAAATTATTGTAATATTTTAAGCAAGTCATTTAGATAAATACTTCCCCCTTGTTTTATTTTTAGAGACTATCTATACTAAAAGATATTCATTAAATTACAGAAACAAAATTACATAAATATATTTTATTTTTAAACAAACCAAAAAAATTCGCCTGTTTTTTTTTTTTTTTTTAATTTTTTTTCTTCTGAAATACAGTTCAATACAAAAATTGCAAACTTAATCAAGAGAATGGTTATGGTGTTTAACTGAATAGGCACATTTCATATCTTCTGTATTTAGTTCATTTTTAATACAGTGTAACAAAAAGACAGTTAAATAAGCACATTAAATAAGAAATAATGTTGGATCTTTAATATCCTCTATTTCTATATAAAAAAGTGCAATTTTTCACTCTTACCTCTCCCTCCTTTCTTGCAACAACAATCTTTGTGTCCCTGTTTACTGCTATTATTGTAAATCCCCTTCCCCTCCTTTTTAACTTTCATTAGTTCTACTATCCCCATACCTTATCATGGGCATTGCTGTTTTTGTGATATGGTGTTTGTCTGGTAGTTAAGATTTATTATTTGGCTCAGCAATTCATGTTGCAAATGAATTCACCTTTGACAGTTGAAGTACAGAAAATGAAGGTATTTATTTTATATGTTTTCTGTTAAGTGGTGGACTGCTTAAGAATTAATTACAATTAATATATTTTGAATATAATATGCATTTATATTTTTTATGTTTTTTTAACTTTTAATGTTCCACATCTTAAATTTTTGCATATTATTTCCACATAATTATTGTAACAGTAATTATGTATTGATCAAATCCTATAATTTTCTGTTTTTATTTAAATGAAAAGTTAGCTTCTTAAGGACTTTTTAAAATAACTCTTGGACTTTAAATTTTAGTACTTAGATCACAGCCAATCTTTTCCTTGAATCAGTTCTGTGATCCATCCTATTGAGTGCTCAGTCATCCATGGCTTTTCCTGTTGTGTGAACTTAATAGAAACTTCACTATGTCCAGAATAAGTACTTTTATGTAGAAATATTAATAATGAAAGAAGAGATTTTTGTGGATAGTTTTATAAGCTGCTTTATGAGTTCTTATTCAGCATATTTCAGTAATGAACTGAAACATGCTGAATAAGATGGTACCATTTAGCCTGCTTTTCATTTCTGTTTTTTTTTTTTTTTTTGCTTAACGAGGATGCATCTTTTGTAATTGTCGTAAATGAAAATGTGTAGATAAGCTTAGGAATTGTATTTATTCATTAGAGGTTTAGTAGTATACTTCACAACACTAAAGGAACAAAAATAAAATAAATATGCAATTTGCATGTATTTATTTAGCTGCTAATATTTCACTAGTTTTTCAAAATAGCATCTTCCTGTATACAACCACTGACAATCTGCTATGAGTGGGAACAATTTAAACGTGTAACAGACATAAGAAAGGAAGCTAGTGTTCTGATTTTGGCCCTCTACTGTTGACTGAAAAGAAGTTTCCAAGTGTTAAGTTGGAGTTGATCTTAAAACAAGTTCTCTGAACAGCCACTCTCAAACCTGGCTCTACAAATTATACAAGATCCTACTTGCCACAAAAAATAATATACTCATCCAAGACCCTTCAATTTTTTTTAATGATATGTCCTAGTAAGTTCATTAGGAATTCCATAAAGTAGTGCTGTATTGTTGTTTAGAGAACATTTTTATTGGGTGAGAACCATTCCAAAAAGGAGAAGTTAATAAATTATAAGAACAGGAATAACAGTAAAAACATTGATTTTTATTTTTTTTTTGGAGAACATAATTCATTGCATTCATTTTTCATTTTTGTTACTAGAATAGCCCATTATGCATATATACATAATCTTCTGTTTTCTTAAAGTTAAAAAAAAAAAAAAAAACTATTTTGTCCAGTCTGCAACTACTCGCCAAGGACAAGTGAACGAGTGTATTTATCGAGTCTTGGCTATGTACATAGGGTGCCCATTAAATAATTAGACAAGAGTCATATAAAAATAAAGAGCAACTACAGGAAGATGAATCCTTCATTTATTTTTAGTATAATCTCTCTTTAACTCAATACAACATTTATGTTGTTCGTGCAAATTTTCAAACTACTTCATTACTGCAGCAATCCTACTGGGCATACTGTCCACAAGTAGAATAGTGATCAGTAGGAAGTTTGGATCATTATTCCTGTAGGCATTTAATGAGATCCTGGACTGTTGTGGAGTGGACATCCCTTTACCTCACTCAGTGCTACACTTCATCCCACAAATGTTCAATAGGGTTGAGATCAGTGCTCTGTGGAGGCCAGTCAGGTGTGGTAATGTTCTGTCCATGCAGTTACAGCAGCAGCCTTATGACATGAGGCATTGTCTTGCTGAAAGAGACAATGGTCAGTTATGTAGAAATGCCACAGAGTAGGAAGCATTGCATTGTCTAGAAACTTCAAATACCTCTTGGAGTTCAGTGGGGCACCACAAACAGAGGTCCGAGGCCAAACCTGGAAAAACAGGACCATATCATCACACCATCACCTCCAAATTTGATAGTTGGGGTTGTGCCTGCTGGCGAGATACATTCACTGGGCATCTGCCACACACCCACACCCATTGGTCTGCTTGGTAGAGAGTGTGGCATGATTCCTTGCTTTATAACACAGCTTTCCAAGTTTCCATGTTCCACTGTGCATGCTCTTTGCACCCACTGAAGCATGTTGGTTCAGGTAGTGTGGGGGCTTACATATTGCAGTCCTACCATGGAAAACCATGTTGTGAGTCTCGATTCTGAATGTTTTGTGTGAATTCATGCTCCAGTCAATGCCTGGAACTCTGCATTCAATGTGTTGGCTGACAAATGGTGGTTTTTACATATTATCCTTTATTATTATTATTATTTAGGCCTCCATGGAGTCAAAAGACTCATCGCGGGAGGCCCTTCCTAGGAAACACGTCTATCAAGACTCATCGTGGGAGGTCCCTCCTAGGAAACACAGTCTATCATACCACTCCTTAAACTCATTGATCATTCTCGCTCTCACCACTCTTTCAGGCAATGCATTCCATGATTCAACCACCCTCCACGCAAAGAAACCACTCTGCATCCTCTTGCTCACAGTTTCCTTTCATAACTTCCAGGGATGGCCCCTTGTCATCACTCCTTCCTGCAGTTCAACCAAGTGAAAGAACTCCCCAGTGTCAACCCTGTAACCACCTCTCAACAGTTTAAAAGTCTCAATCATATTGCCTCTCCTTCTTCTATCCACCAAACTCTACAGTCCACATTCTCTCAGCCGATCCTCATAACTAACATTGTACAGTCCTGAAACTGTTATCCGCCTTTGTACCCTTTCCACAGTTAATTTATCCCCTTCAAATCTTGGGACCAAATCTGAGAACAATAGTCTAAGTGTGGTCTGATCAGGGTCTTATACAACGGAATGATAACTCTTTTATCTCTGCAGGTCAGCATCCTTTGCATTATTGCAGCAATCCTCTGTGTTACCTTCACCATCTTTGCAATATGTCCCCTAAATTTCAGGTTTCTATCAATCATCAACCCAGATCTCTTGTCTCCCCTGCTTCCTCCAGTATAGCTCCTCCAATAGAGGAGGCAGCATCCCATCGATGTGTCCCAAACCTCAGGACCTTACATTTTGTTGCATTAAACCTATACCCCCATTCATTTGCCCATCTGTCTAGCTTATTCAAATCCTCCTGCAGGACTACCACATCTGCACTTTACTTATAACCCTTCCCAGCTTCACATCATTTGCAAACAACTGAATATCCCCCTGCAATTCACTGACAATATCATTGATATAAAGGTTAAACCATATAGGTCCCAGTACTGAGCTGAGCCCTGTGGGACCTCACTTGTAACCCTCTGCCTCCTTGAAACTACCAACCACACACAACTCTCTGATACCTATCAGACAGCTAATCCTGAATCCAGTTGACCAATCCAACATACAAATCCATGTGCTGCAACTTAAATATCAGCTTATCATGTGGAACCCTGTCAAATGCCTTCGCTAAATCTAAGAAAATGGCAGTATATGCCTTTTCCTCATGTACTGCTCTTGTAACTTTATTATAAAAGGCTAGCATATTACTAAAACAAGAGCACCCTTTCACAAATCCATGTTGACTCTCACAGATAACATTACCCTCATCTGCCCAATGTTTTGTATGGTCCCTGACTAATTTCTCCAAAATCTTAACAACTACTGATGACACACAAACTGGCCTATAATTAGACACTTCCAGTCCGCTACCACCCTTATGCAATGGCACTATCTTACCTTCCTTCCATTCCCTGGGCACCTTTCCCATAGCCAGACTTTCATTGAAAAGCCAGGTCAAAGGAGCTGTCAGTTTTTTAGCACATTCTCTCAAAACTCGTGGTGAAATACCATCCAGTCCCACAGTTTTACTGACATCCAGAGCACTCAGTATTTGAAACACGCTCTCCTCCTGCACCTCTAAATCTCGAACCTGCCCTATCCCTCTAGTATTAAAATTTACTCCTCCAGGATGAAATACACCAATAAAGTGTTCATTGAACAATTCCACTATGTCCTCTGCATCAGTCACTCTATTCCCATTTTTATCCTTTATTGAACCCACACATTCAGTGAGTGTGGTGCATCATCCACTGTGGGAAACACTTGCAGTTAACTCCCTGTGTTTTCCATCTCGATTTGGTATCACTGATTGTTGACCTCAGATGGCCCAATTTGTCAACAATTCACCAAACAGATAGGACTGCAACGTGGCATCCTGTGACAATGCCTCTTTCACATTCCATCAGTTCCCTTCTCGCATTCATTTCACCCAGACACGGTTGCACTATCTTGGCAGCACCACCATATTCCTCCAATTTATACCAGCTACAAACACATGACTTGTTACAATGCACCTTTCCCATGGTGTGTGGGGGGGGGTCCATTGACTTCTTTTCAAGCAGTGTATTGTGTGGAGTATCTAATGACCATTCAGTTATACTATTTTATTTATACTTTAATAATGATTACTAAATAACTTAAGGAATTCACAATGTACACTAGAATATAAATTAAATTAAATTTTAATATATATATTTCGGGAAATTTTGCCATCTTCAAAGGAACTTAAGATAAAGACACGTGCATGCAGGCACTACACACAGTCAATGAGTACGAAGCGAGGAAGCTATTGTTTCTCCTAAAAGTCCTGATGGTGCCCCCTAGTGGGCTATGTACTATTCTTGGCCGTTGGGACTGAAGGTCTCCTGATGTACGTCACCCAAATTTGGGGCAGTCTCATGCAACCAAATTTGTTGAGGTTTGGCATGTTTCTTAGGGCTCATGCTGATTCCATGAATAGTCTTTCAAATTTGAACTTGTTATGGTATTACTGTGGCTTTCTTCCACCGTATTCTGTAGTGTGTATCCAGAGCATGGTCTGCAAGACCAGAGTGGCTGTGCTGGTGTAACCGGATGTAGTCCTTGTGTTCTGATATTCACTGTCCTGCCTTTTTGGCCAAAGTAGGACAGCTTACAGCTGCAAGGGACCTGGTATACACCAGGTAGATCTAGGGGAAGTGGTTGGTCTTTAGTGGAGCAGATAAGGGATGCCAAGTTTCTGTATGGTCTGTAACAAGAGATCAAGCTGGCTTTGAAGTGGACTGAGTTTTTTATGTGTGATAGTGTGTTGCCAGTATAGTGTGTAAGCGCTTTGACCAAATGTTTAGCTAAGTTGTATGTGGGGTTGAATCAATGCCATCCATTATGGGACATAATGGCACATTTCTTTATTATATTTGGGGCCTTCCCCAAATTTGGGAGACGTACATCAAGAGACCTTCAGCTCAACGGCCAAGAATACCTACATAGCCCGCTAGGGGGCACCATCAGGACTTTTAGGAGAAACAATAGCTTCCTCACTTTGTCTTCTTTTACTGGGTGTAGTGCCTGTGTGCTCGTGTCTTTATCTTAAGTTCCTTTGAAGATGGCAACGTGATGTTGCTGAAATATTGGAAATATATATTAAAGTTTAATTTAATTTATATTCTAGTGTACATTGTGAATTCCTTAAGTTATTTAGTAATCATGTATAACTAACGTATAAGCCTTTCTACGAGAATATACTTTAATAAATTAACTGATTTATATATAAAGCAGTCTTCTAATTTTAAAAAAAATGGAAGGAGATTGATATAATGTATTAATTTCTCTTATCCCTCCCCCCTCCATGTTTTTTATTTTTAAATAGCCTATCATAAAATTTAATGTATTATTGTAATTAAATTTAAATAGGCTATGAAAGGGTATTATAAAACTGTTTACCTGAAAATGTATTTTACATGTTTGTCCTGCAAGAAGAACATGTTTGTCCTGCATTATAATTTAAACCAGTTGGTTGAAGCAGCTGCATGCATGTTCAGAAATTCAGGAAACAGTATAACTTGCAGCAATAGCTGTCGAAGCTGCTTTTGTTTTGTTGTTGAGAAGAAGTAATTGAACATGTTTTAGAGAAGAGAAAGTAAAAAGTTAAAGAAACAGAACTGGAGACTAGTAGATTTATCTGAAAGTGTTCCTTTCAAACGGTGAACCACCACCAGAAAATAAAAATCTGGACAGCCTCTAATATTGTGTTAAAAGGATAAATGACATTATAGTATGGAAAAGGTGAATTCCTTTGGTTAATTTGTCTACTGTTGTTTTTCAAAGTTGTGTTTTCCTCTATTGTTCTTCATTATAATATGTATTATAGAATACTGCAAACAAAAAACAAACGTTCATTCAGAAAAAGAAGAATTGATTTCATGTGTGTCAGGATTATTTATAGAACACTGAAAAGCCAACAGAGTTTATTCAGAGTGTTTCTTCTCACGAATAATTTTCAAAGCATGGAAAAGTTTTCTCATATGATGTTAACACTGAAGTCTGCTGAGGTAGGATACAGTCTACTGAGGTAGACTTTTTCTTTCAGTTTAAGGAAAGTGATTTAAGTGAACAGAAATGTCTTTGAATCAGAATGAGGTAGCTCTTATTTCAGAACTGATTATATTGAATGTATTGGAAAGCCAAGGTTGTGAATTCTAAAAAAGGATAAGCAGAGGATTTTATTTCTTTGTTTAATTTAGAAGACCTTAACATATATTTAGTTTTAAAATTAAACTTAAATGTGTGAGAAAGAGAAAAAGGAAAAGTATGTCTCTTATTAAATTTTTTTAAACAAATTTTATATACATAATTATATTTATATGTTTATTATTACATAATAATATTTATATATTATATTAATTAAACTTTTTGTAGTAAAATTCAGATGTTGGCCAAGGATGCAAAGCTTTCATGTTTTGAAATTCTGTGGTGTTAACCTTTCTGCCCTTTGACCAACCTACAGGCAGGGCTGTACTTATACCTTTCCTGAGGCTAGAGTACTCACGGGCCCTTAAATTTACTCTAATTTTTTGGGGTCCCCAGCTGTACCCGTGCATAAGTACAGCCCTGGCTGCAGGTTCAAATCCTGCTGTTGGCATGGATTTTTGTAAATGATAGTGAGAAATGCGGATTTCATTGCCCAGTGTGGGACCGCTGCCTCGCTTATTGAAAGCCCAAAGCTGCTTGAAAAAGTTCCATATTCAGTCTCTAGAGATTTCTGGACTACATAAAAAATAAATATGCAAAAAATATAAAAATTAATCTTTAAAAAAAGTATAAAAACCTTAGTCTACCAACAAGCACCCATATTTTGGAAAATTAAAGCTAATTTTAATTTTGCTGTTAATGCTAGTTTTAATGTACAAATGATACTTTTCGAATCAATAAAGAAGTAAAAATATTTTAAAAATGTAATAAAACTAGTGTTATATGTGTAAAATTTATTGTATGTGCATAGGGGGAAAGAACTCACTTTCAAAATCATACCATTGATCTATTTTTATAGATCAATGTTGTGACACAGGTTATAAATGAAATATATGTGATCTTCATCCATTATACATTTCTTTTTTTTTCTTTCTTTTTTTTTTTAATACCAATCTTTTTCTACTTTTCAAAAAGCATTATTTCTAAACTTTTTTTTTATGGCTGATTAAGTAAGAAGGTCATGAAATTGTTTTCAAAGTTAATTTGCATGTTAATTCCAGTAATGTTGGTAGTCTGAAAATCAAAATATATATATAAAAGCTTTTCAACATGTTAAATTAGTATATATTACATATAATGATCTTGTGTGTGTGTGTGTGTGTGTGTGTGTGTGTGTGTGTGTGTGTGTGTGTGTGTGTGTGTGTGTGTGTGTGAGTGAGAGAGAGACAGAGAGAGAGAACCAGCTTCTGGGAAAGCACTATTTTCATTCAGTTTCAGTTTACTAGTTAGTTTGTTGTGATTGGATAATTTATGTTTACTTTGTTTAAATTTCATTGCTCTCTCTCAAAAGTTATTATAGATGCACACTATAGTGAATAACACTAACAAAATGATACATTATAACAAACTACAGAAAATATCTGGTCTAAGTACAATAGAATCCATGCTATTTTAAGTTCACTTTGCAAACAATAGTAGCACGAACTTCATGATATTGAAATAAATTTCCTCAAAAATGACATCACAAACTATGTCATAAAATATATCTGTTGGGAGTGATGTTGTGGGAAGTAATACTTAAATTTATTGATGTTTTGTATTAAAACTAGAAAATAAAAGAAAGGACAAAACTATTTATTTATTTTTTTTTTTTTTGTGTATGTGTGTGTGTGCCTTATACAGTAATTTCATATTTGGGTCTTGTGTTCTTTCAGTAAAAAATAAAAAATGATCTTTGTTTTTGACATTTGCATTGATAGACGCTAAATCAAATTTGTATTATGTTATGGTTGAAAACAACAAAACTTTGTTTGAGTGGGGGGATAAGTCCAAGTAATCCAGCTTACAATAGTTTACAGAATTTTGAGTATCATGCTTTTACAAACAATGCACACTGCTTCTTGAAAAAAATAAGAAAGAAAGATAAATAAATACCCAATGTTTTATATAGCCAAAGTAGCATGATTTTCTATTGAAGAGTGATAACTTTGTAGAAAAACTTTTCATCCCAGGGGATATAGTTGGAAATTGCATATTGATGACAGTATAATGGATTGGCAGAAACCATACATAAAGCACATAAGTTGCAATTTGAAAAAATGCAATTTAAAAATAGAGCAGAAGAGTAATATTATAAAAATGAAAATCTATTTTCATTTTGCATTTAAATTTTGAAATGTTACATTAACTTAATGTCATAATAACTTTAGTTTAATCCTTTATCCAAGTGTGAGCAAACAAAGTTTGCCTGAAAGTATCTTCAGAACTGAGCTAAGGTGGTGCAACACCAAGGCAACTCGTGGCAAAGGTGGAGAAAGCTATCATCACTCCTATCTCAGTATCTTCCATAATGCAAAGCACATCTCCTTGCAGATATGTGTAATGCTATGCATTATTATGGCAAGGGCCACTACCCAGACTGGTTTCAACCTTTATTGAGGTCTTGTCAGTGGGAGCCAGGCCCAGTAGTGGAGACACCAAGGCAGAAGCAATGTGCTTTGCATTATGGGAGATACTGAGATAGGAGTGATGATAGCTTTCTCCACCTTTGCCACGAGTTGCCTTGGTGTTGCACCACCTTAGCTCAGTTCTGAAGATACTTTCAGGTAAACTTTGTTTGCTCACACTTGGATAAAGGATTAAACTAAACTTATTATAGTCTAACCAAGTGAAAAATAAACTCTCAACTTAATGTCACTTACCTGAAATTTTCATAGTGAACTAAGTATGCATGTAAAAATCAAAAATAAACTGAAAACTTTGGCAGTCAAACACTTTATAGTCAGTCGCTTCCAGAAGAAGAAGAAAGTAACAGAAGTATTGAACAGCTGGTTTCCATTAGTCAACCTAAGGAGATGAGACTTATTCATACTAGTTATGCCCATCATCTCTCCTTAACCCCCCCCCCCCAAAAAAAACCCGGCGACATCTATAGATGTCCATCTAAATCTGGATACGATTCTGTAACACTCGTTGAATAACATGGGTAAGAAGTGCAATTTGGTCTCACTATTTCATCCACCTCGGCCAGTAGGCAGGTTAATCTAAGCTGACCATTCATTCCCAAATTTTCAGAGACACTCCCAAAAACAAGACTCATGTCTTTTCAGCTTATTTTGTCCTCAATTTTTTATTTTATTTTATTTCACCTTCCAGATTATATTTTTGCTTTCAATGAGAAACTGGCTTCAAAACCTGTAAGAAGACACATTCTTTAGGAATATATTCAACCTCTTGTTAATTAACATGCCTAGTTAAGTGGTATAAAAATCCATATTTTGTAAATAAGTACAGATAAAATGTTTGTTTAAAAAAAAATGTATAATTTAAAAATTGTGTCCTCTGTCCCTGAAATCATTTTAAAAAAAGGTCACTTTACCTTAGGCTGACTCTTACAGGCTGTTCATCACTCGTGTCTCCTCCAACCCCTCTTTGTAACTGGAGGCAACCAATTATGCAATTGACTGACTGTTGAAGTTTCAAGTAATTTTTGATTTTAATGTTGCAGACTGCACATATTTAGTTCATTGTGAAAATTTTGGATAAGTGACATTAATTTAAGATTTTGTAGCATTTCAGAATATAAAAGTTAATTTTGGATTTTCATTTTTATAATTTCATACTCTTTTAGTTCTCTTCTTTTTTTTATTTTTTCACCAATTATTATTTGCAGATACTGTGAGAATGTTGTATAGTTCTGTGAACATGATGTTTAGGGCCTCCCTGGAGTCGCCCGAAATAATAATAATAATAAATAATAATATTGCACTGTGTGCTTCATATATGGTTCCTGCCAATCCATTTTGTTCTGTCATCAGTGTAGGATTTCCTTTGTTTACTGACTTCAGCTATAGTTTTCTCCCCAAAATTATCACTCTTTGATTGAAAATTATTTAGAACATTATATTCAGTAGTGATGTATACGAATACATCATATTCAGTACCAACACTTGAAATTCTTCATTGAATGGGGAATAGGTAAATGAAGGACCATTCATGACCCAAGGGGGGGGGGATGATCCGAACAGACTTGCTAAAGTTTAGTGTGAGGAGTTCAAGAAACTATAGTTAATCACTAAATGTCATTACTTTCTTATGCATTTTACTTCTTGAGAAAGGAATGGGAATCAGTTTTTTTTTCCATAACTTAACTATAGCAAGCAGACTACATGGATTATAGCATATCCATAGTGACTATTTCTTTAGTCACTATGGATATGCTATAATCAAGCACATTAGCTTGATAGCTATAGGTATCAAGCTAGTGTGCTTCATAGCTATAGACAAGCATAAAGCATAGAGGCAGCAAGTTAATTTGATAGAATGATCCAAAAAGATATTTGATTGACGAAATCAAAAAAAATATTCAGAGAATGTCTAAATATTCATATTTCCATTATTCATATTCCTTTGAAATTAAAGGTGAAATATGAATATTTATTCCAAGAGAGTATAATTAAAAAATAAAAAAATGTATCTGGAAAGTTTGAGGAGATTTACTTTTTGCATGCAGTTTTTCTTTTCTTTTCTTTCTTTTTTTTTTTTTTAACTTGACTTTTTGTGGTTGCTTTAGGTGAACTGAATGGAATATAGTTACAGGTTCTTTATTAAGCCACATACTTTGAAAATGTCACCCTCCTCTCCTCTGCAAATCATGGTCTCAGCAATATTTCCACCACTACTTGAATTTCTTAGGACTGAGCTGGCAAATAGTAGTAGCAAGCCCATTCACTAGCTGACCTAGAAGCTTATCTCCTAAAGTGTTATCATTAGTAACAGAAACAAGTTTGGTTTATGTGTTATAGTGTAAACATTGTTTTTTGGCCACTTCAAGCATACATTGTGCAGAGCGATTATCATATTGGGTGATGAAACTCATTGCCACCAAGTGATATACCAAGTACCATAGATGCATAACTTTTCTCTGAAGAATTCAGATGCTACACTTGATACCTACATGAGTTCATTCCTATATAGATGGGTTAATGCATGTTATCAGGAGGATATATCTATGGCTGCCAACATGAAGGTATAAGCAGATGATCTATTTCAGTATATGCTATATCCTAAGAGCCTGAACATCGGTGCCATCCACATTATAGACTTCTAAAGTTTAGCCTGTGGCATTTCAATTATGCATTTAACTTGGCTCTCTCAAGAATATCTGCAACCAGCTTTTAACTCCATGTCAAATTTGCTGAAATATATATTTGAAAAAAAAAAAGAATTTGTCAGTAAACATAAAAGGGCCTTTTTTGTTTAGATTAATCATGGGCAACAGTCTTAAAGTAACATTTCATAATCGTGTTCTTGTATGGTTATCATAATCATAACAGTTGAACCACAAAACAAATCATTTGTGACTTATGTTCTGCATGCAGATAATTTAGTTTTGCCTAACTACTAAAAATAGTAAAGTTTAACTTAAATAAATGATTCAGGGATTTTTTGTAGGGTTTTCATTAAATTAATACAGTTTCATTAAATTCTATCTGGCCATAACAGAGTTTTGTTTGTATCATTTCAACATTTTGCCAGATTTCGTTCCTGCAAATGGTCTGATTGAAATAGAAATTTGAGACTAGATAGATTTTTATAAGGATACCAAAATTTCACTAAAATCCACCTTTCCAAAGCCAAGAACATGCATACAAATCTCAGAAGTGCTTTTGTATTCCATCTGTGAATGATTTATTTTTCTTCATTAGACCCTGTGACAGGTAGAAATAGTATGCTCTGCAAAACTCGATTATTCTGGTTTGTGGTAGTGTGTACTGATTTCCATAAATTAAGGAACAAAAAGAAAAATTGCAATAACTTGGGGGGGGATACATTATGTAAAAAGTGATGCAGAGTGTGGTTTACAAATGAGTGAGTGGTGCTGTGAGCGGTGTGTGTGTGTGTGTGTGTGCGTGCAAATGAACCATGGCATGAATGTGGGCATTTTGGAGTGTTTTTCCATTTCGTTTCTAGAGACAAAACTTTTAACAAGACAACAAGACATTTTGTGATAGTAAAATTCTTGAAAATAGCTGCAAGACATAAAGCCAACCAAAGTGTGTTTGGCCTTATATAGTGACTTTGGTTGGCCAAAAATAGTAACTAAATTGTTGATGGATTAAGTGTGGAGACAGAGAGTTATAGAGCAGGGGCCCCTCCCTCGATGAATCTTTGGACTCCTTGGAGGTGTCACATAATAATAATGATAATAATAATCTTCAGTTCCCATATTAAGTCCAGTGGGCATTTGGAAATCCACCACTGAAGGTTAATTAATTAATCCTTTTTTTCCATAGTCTGTTAAATTAAGTTAAACTTGCAAAGAAATTATATTCATTTAATCCTTTATACATGTCAGGCAATCAAAGTTTGCATGTGAAGTATCTTCACAACTAGTCTGCTTGTATATAGAAGCTAATGACTTAAGTCAATTGTCTTAATATCCAAAGCACACTTTTTTTCAGACTTGTATAATACTAAGGCTATATGTCTGCTCCTATTAATTGTATGTTTTTAGACTGATGATCCATCTATCTGCTTCCTGGTAGAGACACTTTTTTTTTTGTGGGAGAGCTCTACAAGAGAGAACCTTGCCAGCACAAGATTGGCTAACATAAATAAGCCTGGTAAAGGCATAATAAAATTCTCCCTACCTGAAACAAGGGGGGGGGGTTATTTTCCAAGCCTAGTAACATCTGCCACTAGGCTTGGAAAACAAAAGTAATGCCAATAAAGTCAAAAGTAAAATTTGAACTTATGGTGAGTTATTTTAAACAAATCAGTATTTCTAATCTCTTTGAAATATAGGCTTTAGGTTTAAAAAGTGGTGAAATATATTATTGATAAGTATCTCCACTATGAATGTCCTAGAATAGTGGAAAAAAAAGTTTATTAAATTTGTTAATATCTCTTCTTTTTCAGCTGAAAAAAATTGTGGTGACTGATGATTTTAAACTTACAAGCTCTCTAGTCGCATTGGACTTCTTAGTCCGGCATGGATTCTTGAATGCTGATGATGGTAAGGCAGTTGGATTTTATAATGATGGTATATTTTTGTTTTATTATATAATTTAGTAATCATCAGTTACCAATTATTAGAGAAATTGCACAATACTTGAACAAATTCAAGTTTACATGAATGATTGTTAAAATTTAGCTTTGTTTCAATACCATAATCTGAATCACATCTTTATAACTTTAATCTGTTATTCATGGTATTCTGTTTTTTCATTTCTGATGTGATGGGGAAAATATACATACTGATTATTTAACACATTGACTAGTGACTATGAATTATCTCATACTTATCATAATGAACTTTGTCATGGACTACAAGATTACAAGCAGTGGTGAGCTATGCAAATTTTAACGAAGGGCTTGCATCGTCGAGCAAAAAAAAAAAAAAAAAAAAGCCATATTTCACACAAAAATCTTTATTGATACAGCTTGTGTACAAGTGTCAATCAAAAAGTATGAAGGGACAACCTGTGAAGGCTATCCATTTTAAACCAATATTTCATGATCTAAACATGAAATATTTGCACACAATTATCTGTGTTAATTTATGTTACATAAGAAAAACAATTTTTTACTATCAAAATATAATAAGAATAAAATCTTTTATAATCGCACATATGAAATAGTCCGCATTTTTTATAAACAAAATAAATTTCTCTTGTTTGCAATAGGAGTTTTTATGACAAACAATCTATAAATAAATATTATCTAAAAACAATATTATTGAAGTACAATATTTCTCTTTGTTTTTATACTTCAAGTGATAATCAAAGGTACCAATCAAGGGACATATTTTATAGTCCTATTTATTTATATGCAATTACTAAAAGTGAATTCTTATTTGTAAAATGGTAGTAACAGTAATATAATATAATATTTTATTTAATAAAATCATTGTTAGGTTACTGTATGAGTTTGTCGCTTAATATATTTAATTTTTTTTTCTTTTTTTTTTTTTTTTTAAATAAAAAATTAAACAAGAAGAACAAGGAGCTCACAAATATGAGAAAAATTTAACAAAGGGCTGGGATGAGTCCCTGCAAGCCCCTTATAGCTCACCACTGATTACAAATGAATAAATAAGAGACGTAACATGGCAGGCTTGTAAAATAAATACAAAAATTGCAACATTGGAGTGGTGATAAGATGTTTTTGTCGCTTGTATGTTTATATTAGCAGTTTCTAGATCAATGCAGGAAAGGAACTTTTTCAGCTCATTAGAAGTGAGCAGCACCAAGATTGCACTAACATCACCATGCAGTTAGTTACCATAAAGCACTTGCTTTTTATAGGACTAATTTTTCTTCAGGAGCAAATATATTGAGATAACTTGTGATATGCAGATGGCACACATATAAAAATTTTTTTTCTGCATGCCAGCTATGAGATAATTTGATTCTGGTTCTTTTACAAAAAAAAAAAAAAAAAAAAAAAACATTAGTAGCTAACAACAACAACAACAAAGGGAAAAATATAATAGTAATAAAAAATTTCAGAAAAGAAAATATTAACAGCATTTTGTCACATGTGTCATGTTGAAAAAGATTTAACTGCATTTTCATGTTCATACAGTCTTAGTGCTGTTCACACTTATGATGAGTTTGATGCATTCTTCCCGTAATATAAACATGCAAACTAGACAATGTGAAAAATCTAATGGCATGCTAACAACCTTTTGGCACTGCCAGCAGGTTGACACATCAGGTGGGAAGTGCATTAAAAATAATAAAAAATAAAAAAAGTAACTTTTCCAAGAATGGCTGCAATAAAAAGGAAATTATTATAATGTGATAATATTTTCAGGACTTCATGGATTCACAAGATCTATTACAAGAAGCCATATTCTCATCAGACCACAATACATATACTTCACATTGAAAACTTTTTACATTGAAGAAGTCACTACCTGTTCTGGTAACATGTTCTATTTACCATACTCCATGTAAAAATATATTTTTTGCTTTCTTACTCATGTGATCTTCATATGGTTTCCAGAATGATGTCTCATTCTCCCATCACTCATTACCTTATTCTATATTTCCCCTATATCTGACAGACTCCTTTCACCAACTTAAATATCTCAATCATATTTAGGTGACAGGCAATTTTCATTGCTAGTGAGTGAAACTACCTCTTGCTTATTGGGAGCCTAAAAATGTTCATTTGTTGTCTAGAGCAGATTAATTGATTTACAGTTTACTCACTGTAACAGACTTGTAGGTGGCACAGAAATTGTTTTAGTGGATAGTTGCTATAGTGAATTGCTTTTAACATTGCACTCTACCTGTAATGCTTTGGTTGGTAAGTAGGTCATTACGCTCAGTGAGTTTGTTTTAGTGGTGGTTGCTGTTGGTGAGAGTCAACTGTTTTTAACTCTTAATCTTCCCATGATACTAAATGTGCAATAGGTTTACAACCTTTCATGGGTGGAATCCCCCCCCCCCCTCAAAAAGAAGGAAATACAATATGACAAAATACTATAAAATCTATAAAAAAAATAACTTCATTGTATTAGTGACAAAAGTGGATAAAGGAGCTGTTGTTGTGGTACTTATCAACAAATCAGATTATAGAAATAAAATAATAAATACTGTTACATACCCAAATACATATCAAGAAATAGATTTCAGTCCACTCCACACCTGTGTAAAAACTTGATGTTAAGAAAATTAATAAAATCTCTAATACGTCGATTTTTACTGGGAACACACCTTAAAAAACTTGTATATAATGTATCTATGTTTTGTATGTTTAAACTTTGTATAAAGATCAAAATAAGCCCAAAGGGAATTAACTCGCTCATTGTTTAAGAGCAGAAGTAGGATGTTTGAAACCAAGGGTAGTGTCTGTAAGTCGGCAGTTCCTTTTGAAACATATTTACGATTCCTGTAGCAGGTGACCTTCAAGATCAGTATTGAAAAGGGACGGCCTCCATCAGTCGGAAAGTCCTGTAGGCCATGTAGCTGGATTAAGGACATCAAAGGGGAAGAATAGGATTTGTCAGCGAAAGTTCGAGAACCGCCAGTCACGTGCTGTTGTACGGGGTTCTCGTAACTGTGCGCAAGACATGTACGGGGACATTTGGGGTCCAATAAACTTACAGTCTAAGGGGGAAATCTTGCCGTATTGGTTCAAGCCTTGCCACTCTGTTTGAGTGTGTGCATGCCCGCCGACCTACGCAGTTCCTCGCCGGTCAGTTCAAGACACCAGATGAAACCTATCCAGTATCCCGATGGCTGACGCGATCCCTCAATAGTGCCCTGTGACTCTCATCAAGGAAAAGAAGAAAACACGGAATGGAGAAGAAACCCTTGAACCCCTGGAAAAGGAAAAGAAACAAGGAGGGAAGGCGTATGCAAGACAGTCAGAGACCCACATGATTCTGAATGTTAATTATTTTATGTTTGTGATTTAAGAGAATTCCCCTCAAGGAACTGCTGAACTATTTAATATAAAAAATAGTGGTTTAAGGTACATGAAACGCTCGTAGATTTGTGAAAAAAATTATTATTGAGTTTAACGTGAGTGTAGTTAATTTCCCTAAGAAAGATTGGGCTAATTAAGATTTCCTTTCATTAATGTGTGTTAATTAATTGCTTATTATCACATCATAGAGCTGTTTTAATCAAAGGGAATGAAATATGCCAATGTGATTATCAGTCAATTAACTAAGTCTTTAAGATGAGAATCTGAGAGTCATATAATGTGTGTGTGTGTGGTGCATGGTTGATGACTAATTACGATTGTTAATGCGCACCTAGAAATTTCTTGTTCTGTGTGAATAATATTTAGTATTTGTGATATAGAATGTATTATCTGAGATTTAATTAGAGAAAAAATAAGAGTTCACTAAGTATTACATTTCAGTAATTATTCAAAATTAATGAATTTCTTGTATGAATGAAGTTTTGATTTCATGTATTGTATAGTAACTATTAGATCAGTAATTAAATTTTGTTTATATATTAGTACATAATGGTTTGGTCTCAATTGCAATGCACTGATTCAAAAATAAAAATCGAACCTAAGCAGGAAACATCGATATAAATAGTAAGTGAGAAAAGGGCCAGGACTGCATGGCAAATTGATAACTTGGGGATGATAAAAAGATTTTGTTGTAAAAGATTTAATAACCTACTGGAAGTACTATATTTCTTGCACCATATCGAGGCATGGATGGTGCAGTCATAAATCTAAATAAATATTTCCATTGCTCTCGGGTAGAAGGAGTATAGAATACAGAAGGTAGGAATCTAGAGTATAAAAAGGGGAATGTATAAAATTAAGTGATGATATATTACACTGTCGGAGCATGACCTGGATATGTATATATATAAGTCAAGCATCCCAGGATAATAATAGAAAACAAGAAACAAGTAACTAATGAGAAATAACCCCCCTACGTTTTACACCTGATCAAGAAATTAGATAATTATTTATATTAATTAAAAGATAATGTTAAATAGATAAATTCATGATTAAAAAAAATTAAAAAAAACTCTTACTGCAAACAAAATGCTTCTTGCCATCTTTAGGCAAATTAAGATACATAAAGAAGGTTACCTCCTTTACACCCAATAATTAATTAAAATTTGTTGCTAACTTATTAAAACCACTAATGAAAACATCAGGATTCATGACCAAAAATGCAGATGTCCTTTTCAGGAGAATAAAAAAAATCTTTGCCTTCCCCAACAGTATTTTTACATCTTCTGACAATACTTCTTTGTATACTAGTGTTGATGTCACCAAAACACTGGACATTGTCTACAATTTATTACAATATAATTAAGCTGTGCTTTATGCACAAAACTAACTCCTTTAGATATTCTAAATTTAATAAAATTAATAGCTCCAGCTAATTACTTTAATTTTGAAACAATTTCTATATACAAATTCTTAGACTCCCAATGAGCCAAAACATTAACAGTGAACTCACTGACTTGTTTTTAGCACATTTGGAGTCGAACTTATTATTCCTGACACTTCCAGATGGCATTTCTTTTTATGGCAGCTTTACTATTCCTTAATAACTTCAGTGATAGATTACATTTCACTATTGAGCACAAAGAAGAAAAAAAAATTTCATGATTTTTTTTTTCAAACTTAACACTTATTGGATCAGGAAATAATGATAATGTTATTATTATTATTAAGAGAGACCTCCAGGGAGACTGCATACTATACACACCAGCTATCATACTTATTCTTGAATTCATTCACACTGCTTGATTCAATGGCATCCAATGGCAATCCATTCCAATCATGCACCACTCTCTGAGAGAAAAATCTAGCCTCACCCCCTTCTTAGCAGCCTTCATTCTCAGCTTCCAAGGATGTCCTCTGGTCTTTTCCCTACCCTCCATAAATTGAAAAATTCCATCAACTGAAATCCTCTATGACACTGTCAGAAATTTGTAAGTCTCAATCATATCACCCCTCTTTCTCCTGTTTGCTAGTGTCTGCAGTCTACAAATTCTTAATCTATCCTCATAATTGATATTCCACAATCCTGATATCATTTTTAACACTCTTTTTTGTACTATCTCTAATATATCAGAATCACAATGGAAACTAGGATACCAGACCTGCTCACAGTAGTTCAAGTGAGGTCTTATCGAGGCCTTAAGAGGCAATATGACATAATTATCTTTACATGTGAATATTTGTTTCGGCATTGCAATTATCTTTTGAGTTGTATTTGCAACCTTTGCTACATGGCCCCTGAACTTCATCTTTCTATCTACTAACACTCCAAGATCCCCGGCATCATCAGTATCTTCTAGCATAATCCAACCAATATAATATGACATTGGATATCTAATCATGCTGAAGTGAATGACTTTACATTTACTGACATTGAACTGTGACCCATTTTCCAATGCCCATAATTCTGCCTATTCAAATCATTCTGCATATCAGGAGCATTTCTGATTACCCTGCCTTTTTGCATCATCAGCAAATAGTTGTATATCGCTTGTCATATCCTTCCCAATATCATTAATGTACAGATTGAATAACAGTGGACCAAGCACTGATCCTTGTGGATCTTTTATATTCATATGAAAATTATCATAAATCAACCAATATAAGGAACTACAGTTAACCCTTGTGTAATGCGGTACTTATGCAATGCGGTTTGATATAACACAGTCTACAAATTGTAGTAACCCTTTATCTTTTCATATATTTTTCACCGCGCTACTTAAAAATCAAATTTTATCTTCGTTAAATTTGCATCTGTGGTATCGTTCACGTAGTAGCAAATTTATATTAGGGAAAATACCCTTTAGCATGTTTACCATATAAAGTGTTTATTGGTGAAAATTGTCTTCGTTTTCTGCCAGGAAAGTGTGTTAATCTCAAGCTGCGCACTTTATTTTCTGGTGAGTTACATACAATATGTAATGCTTTTTTATGTAAAAAAAAATATTTTTATAGTTATGGCCACTTAGAGGGCTTTTGCAGGTATGGTTGAAAACGAAATTAGTGAATTAATTGATGAGGAAACGGATTTAGAAGAGGAGGAACTGGTGCAATTAATGATGCCGAACCAAATGGTGGGGAAAGTTCTGCCAATGATTCTGATTGTGATGAATCCATTCAAGAATTCAGTTGAAAGAAATTAGCAGAAAGATTGGACTTGGCAAGAAAGTTAGGAAGTTACTTTACAGATAACGATCCCTCAGTGGAGCGCTCCGAAAAATTCACGAGACAATTGGATATTTGTTTAGCTCCATATTATGAATTTAATAAAAAAAATGCAGCATAGTAGTAATCAAGTTCTTATTACTGACTTCTTGATAACTAAAACCTGCCAAAGTATGCAATGAGAATTATCCAAATGATGTCCAAGATTTCAAGTGGTGACGATGTCTGGCCACTCATAAATAAAGAACATCTACAAAATGTTAGTTTTGAAGACAGTGATGACAATTAAAATATGCACTTTATTTTATTTTGCCTAAAACATTTATGCATTATGTGCAATGAAGTTTACGTGTAATTTTTATAATTTTATACTATGTATTTGTTTCATAGTTTGTTTTCTTAACTTACACAAATTACCTGAATTAAATAAAAATATATTTTGTTGGATATGTCATTGTTGTTTATTTAATTAAAAAAAAAATGATTTCGGAACATAACCCTACTTTTTCTATGTGATCTGAGTCTCACATTATTCGATTTATATAACGCGGCATTTCTATAGAACCTAACATCTGTGTTATACAAGGGTTACCTGTACTTACATTTTGATTCTTACCAACCTTTACGTTGTTAAAAAACCAACTCTTTCAATTCATTAATGAATATAAATACACAACATTTCCCAAAGTTCTGAAAGGAGGTGGTGAACCAGTCATGATTATGTTAAGTAAAATTTATACATGATGCCTTATACAGAAGAGAATACCAAAGAGTTGGAATAATGCTATCCTTATTATAGTTTTTAAAAAGGGAGACAAAAAAGATATTAAAAATTACTGCTATGTCAGTCTCCTTTCAACAATATACAAATTTTTTTCAAAAATGATTAGAGCAATTAGATCTTTAGATCTTTGTCAACCTCCAGAACAAGCAGGATAAAGAAAGCACCATAGCACTATTGATCATATTTATGTAATAAGACAAATCACTGAAAAGACAAACAAATACTAAGAACTGTTGTACCACCTTACCCCAGTCCTGAAGATACTTTCAGGCGCAAACTTTTTTTGCTCACACTTGGATAAAGGATTAAACTAATTTTATTATTTAAAATACTAAGAACTCTTAAGTATGGCATTTATTGATTTTGAAAAGACATTTGATTCATTCTCAACTTTAGCTATTTTAGTAGCCCTAAATAATTCACTTAAGTTATTTACAGCAGCCCTAGAAGAAATATTTTAAAATCTAATTGGAAAAATAGAGGAATAGTAAATGGGGAAAGTATTAAATCACCTTCGATTTGCTGATGACATTGTTATTTTAGGAAGCTCTGTAGAAGAACTCCAATAAATTATCAATGAATTGAATGCAGGAAGTGAAAAGAAAGGATTAAATATAAACCAAGGCAAAACAAAAAAATGATGTATAATAAATACATCAAAAAGCCAGTACAAACAGAACACCAGGAAATTGATATAGTAACCTCCTTTGTTTACCTAGGACAAAAGATCACAGTAGAGAGAAAGAGAGAGAGAGAGGCTGTGAAGAAGAAATTATACATAGCATTCAACTTGGTTGGATAGCCTTTGGAAAAACACCATGAAGCACTCAAAGGAAACATCCCAGTTTGCCTTAAAAGAAAAATATTCAACAGTTGTACACTTTCAGTCATAACATATAAAAGTGAAACGTGGACTTTGACTAAAAAATTGTCCAGCAAGTTCAAGATTATCCAGAGGAAAATGGAAAGAAGAAAGAAAGCATAATACTTGGGTGATAGACATTATATCAGCAATTAATCATCATCCAAATGGCAACGGTCAGGTTATATTATTATTATTTGTCACCTCCAGGGAGTCCAAAGACTCATTGAGAGAGAGAGAGGGCATCTACTCTACAGCTCTGCTACCACCACTCACAATCCACCAATTGGCCGCAACTACACCAACAGCATCTACTGCCGAACCGCCACCACTAGCATTTCCACAGACAATCACAGGCATCCATGCCCACGGCGGGATTCGAACCCGCAGTCTCTTGACTGCAGAGCTGAAACACTAACCACTTTGGGCAGCCAGGCTGGGTATATTGCAAGAAGTAGCAATCAAAAATTGAAAAATCTCATCCTTCCACCAAAGAAATGGTGGTGGGATGAGATTAAAGAGATGGCTGGAGCTCAGTGGCATAGAAAGTCTTGAGATAGGAATGAATGGAAAATTTTAGTAACGGCCTTCATCCAGCACCAGACATCAGAAAATGGCTGGAGAAGGAAAAGAAGTAGTAGTAGTCAACCCGAAAGCAGGTGGGGGTGGGGATTTACAAATCTATTTGTGAATGGAAGCTTCCTATGTACAGAGCCAAAGCTGTTCAGCTGGCATAAATTGATACCGTTCTCTTAAAATGTAAATTAAATGTTATCCAATACATCAGTCTTCAACTTATGATGGGGTTCTATTCCAATGATCCCCCCTGTAAGTTGGAAATATTGTAAGTCAGAAATCACTATCAACAATCAATCAACAACAATGGGTTCAACACCCATAGGATGCCATCTTGATATGATTCTCCTTCTCTTAAAGTAGGTTGAGAGGGGAATAACCAGAGGCCATCTCTGGAAGTTGTATGAAGAGTAGATTTATTTTACATGGTGGGTGGATGGAACACGTTACTGGAGTATGTTGTTAATGTAGGAAGCGTAAGGTGCTTTTAGATTCAGTATGCAAGGTATGTCATCCTAGTGAGGTTACTGCTTTAGGCTATGTAAATGTGGGAATAGAGGTGGATGAATTGGAGGTTCTTAGGATATTGCAGGATCTCAATGTAAATGCAGCTGTGAGATTAGATGGGATATCAGCTAAGGTTTTTGCGAGAATGTACAAGGGAACCGGCAATGCCTTTGACTAAGCTGTTTAAGTCTCAGCTCTGGTAGAGTTCTAAGGAAGTGGAAAGAGGGCAAAATTATTCCTTTTCGTAAAGGGGGTTCTAAACCACAGTAGCAAATTTTAGACTAATCAGTATCTCCATGGTTTATGAGGGTCAACATGGCTTTGTGAAGGTCGGTCATGCCTTAGTAATATACTGACTTTTTATAATAGAGTAACAGCTGAGTTGGATAAAGGAAATGGCTACACAATGATTTTGCTGGATTTTGTAAAGGCATTTACAGAACACATGGAACTCTGTTACACAAATTGGAACAAATGAGGATGGATATGACAGTGGTTAAGTGGATAAGAGAGTGGATGCTTGATAGATATCAAAAAGTGGTATATGGAGTGCAGAATCGAGGCAAAAACAGGTGACTAGTGGTGTGCTGCGAGTCGCCTGTTTTTGCCTCGATTTAATTTGTACATAAATGATATAGGAAATAACCTGAAAGGAAATATTCAGTTGTTTGCTGATGATGCAAAATTAGTAGAGTAATAGTTAATCAAGGCGATGTGGAGACATCTAAAGAAAAAATCTGCCAATTTTTTCTTTAGATGTTTAACCTCATCTTTCATATGCTTCATTTTCACTAACTCTTGCCTAAGCTCTTCTACTATGGTCTCAATATTAAGCTTCCATTTTGAAATACTGTAACCTATCAATACACTTTTCATATACACATTAATGCTTTCCTTCTTTTCATTTACCCTACTAGTCCTCAGATATTTCACATTTTTACATTGCATACATGAAGCATTTCTCACAATGCATCCACTAGGAAAAATCCAGAGAACTTCTCAATCTTCACGCCGAAGCTTTCTGTTCTGCACATGCATGTTTCTTTATGGATGCCATTTTCAGAAGGCAGAAGCAGTAGGAACAAACAAGTAGCACAATACAAATAAACAAACAAAATTCCAGCAACAACACTACTCAAGGACACTTGTAATAAAAAAAAAAAAAAAAAAAAAAATCAGCTAACGCCTTTTTATTCCCGTATACGGGGAGTAGGTGAGGCCATTTAGCCCTATCTAACTTTTGGAGACTGAGTGGGCAGTTCAATCTCCACTGGTACCAATCAGAGACAGATGGCCCAAGGCTATCACTAATTAAGCGGTACTCAGTGAAGAGAGACGGCTCAAATGTGCCGCCATCTCGTGGTCCCTAACCCTAACACAATATATTTAATGACTGAAATAATGTGGGTTCTACGGTCGATTTTCTTGAGTTTACAGGACGAAAAGCCCGAGTTTCCGGGAGGAAAAACCTGCTTGCCCCATGCCAGAGATCGACTAACTCGGGAACCGGTCGAAAAAAGGCTTAGAAAAATTTCCTCTAGTCGCCGACTAAACTCGAAACCAAGTCTTCCTTCGTGCGGCCAAGCGCCGTGGTTGGCAAACGCCACATCCACTGAGCTACACAGGCTCCAGCACAAAAAATACAAAGAACAATTTTACGAAAAAAAGGCCACACTATTTAAAAACGCTTTTCTTAACATAGCTCATCTCAAAAAACACTGCTACATTCACTTTATACACTGTAAATTTATTCTTTATACACTGTACTTTTTCATGTTGTCATTTTGTGTGCTTTAGTATGGTTCTTGTCAGTCTTTTTTTCCTATAGTTTTTGTTTTATTTCTCATGATTTACTTTATTTTGTTTCCTCATTAAGGTTTTCATTAATCAGTGAAATATATTTAAATGACTAAGTTGCACTATTTTTTTTTTTTTAAGGAAGAGAATATTTTGATTGCAAAATTATCTTTGAATAAAAGCATATAGATTATTTTTATAAAGCCATTTATATTACATGCATTGCATTTTTTATTGTTTATTCTTTATTCAAGTTATTTAGTAGAATAATTACTAAGTAACTCATTAACATTGTTCGATACTATTTTGAGAATACTATATACACATCTTAGAGTTTGCATGATTTTAAATTAAATTTTACACAATTTTTTTAAAAAAAATTTCATTTACTTTTTTTTTTTTTTTCAGAGCCAAACTACACACAATTACTGGAAACACTACATACGCCTTTGCATCATATGTATCCAGTTTGTCAGTGATGTTTTAAAACCAAATAGTGAGATGATAACCAACATAAAGTTATTAGATTTTAGAGTGGTTCTTCAATTGTGATAGTTTCATTTGATATTTATTTCTTTTAACAACTATTTTATATACTGTGCTTTATTTGTATGTTTCTAGTTATATTTTGTAGGATGAATATTGTATCTCAGCAATTCCATATGTGCACTTTAAAAACGATGACAAAAAAAAAAAAAAACATTCCTTGTGATATAATGAATAATATTTATTTTTAAAAAATTTCAGGTAGTTTCTTTTGTTATATCTGATTTTTAGAAGTATTGTAGTACCAATTTGAAAGTACAACTTGGATTCTGTAAATTTTGATAGAAAAAAAATTTTGTATAGTTACTTGATAAATAAGTAGTTAAAATGACATATATATAAACTGGAATCAATATGTAAATCTGATTTATATTTCAAGTTCCAATGTGTTGGGTATTTTGCAAAGCGAGGGAAACTTTTCTTAAGAATCTGTAAAGTTTTAAAAATTACATATATATTCACTCATTACATAAATTACTTCACTGTTAGGCAGTTGAAAGTCCAGTTGTTGCCTTGTTTATTTTTGCATGGTTGAGAATAGCATCCGGTTTATTATTATTATTTTTTCTTGTTCCAAACTAAAATTTAATCATGATAGAAGACAGAAACTATATCTGTGTAGTATTTAGTTGTTTCCTGTTAACTAAGTATTTAATTTTTTTTTTTTTTTAGATGAACACATGGTAAATAATCATATGATTTTTGTTACTGTTGACGATTTTAAGTGTTTGATTATTTACGTTTTTGGACAAAATTGATAAGTATGGCATAACGTGTATTATATTTATCAAGTATATAATTACAGTGGTTTTTATTTTGTTTAGTATTATATACTTGGCAGTTTAAGTGTATTTCTGTATATAGTGATTCTGTATATTGTGACAATATACAACAGTTTGGGTAATGTTCTTAAAAATTAGCACGAAATGGCATTTTGTTCACGTGATATAAACAAAACGTGAATAAAAATATTCTGCTGTTGTGAACATTATGAAAAACTGTTTATAGCCTGGTGTTTTTAATTGATGTCTGTTTTCTACATGTATCAAAGCTTCATTGCTTAATCAGTTTACAAAACATTTAAATTTTTAGTACACTACAGTTTTCATCTTCATGTTACAGACACTATTTTTGGATAGTTTTTAATGTTTAGCATATTGGTATTTGTAGAAAACAACACATTTTTTACATGTCATGATATTTAAAAAAGCATATATTGGAAAGCATTGAATGAACTGATGTTTTTAGGAACTGGTAACTTTTTTCATTAGCATCTTTTTATGTAATGCACAACTTACGATCGCATGTCATTTATGTTTTTGTTGATTTCTGTTTTATAGAAACATAATATACGTTGTTCATACATTCTATGTATAATCACACACATACACACATTTACAGTCATCTCTCAATTCGTGATCTTCAAAGAGCCAAACTTTCAGTTAACCGATCTTGAATATGTGTTTGTGTGTGTGTGTGATTTAAAAACATTGATGCATATATTTATGCATGTAATTGTTTTTAAATATTTATTGCACATATATATAATCATTAATGTGTTCACATCAGATAGCATCTGGTCTGGCAGATGTTAATTGTATATCAAAATAAGTGCAAGTAATCACCATCCCACATAATTGAAAGGATAATAAACATATGGAATATCTTTAATCAAGTTTCTATGCGACTTATTTTTTACCCACTCAAACAGGGTATGATATTCATATACAGTGTATGTGTGTGTACATGCACAATACTTTGAGAATTAAAGAAATTAAAAAAAAAGCTATGTTTGCTTATATTAAGTATTTTATTTATTTATTTTTTGCAAGTTAAGCTTCAAGTATGGTATTAGAGAGCTTTCTTTATGGTTCTATCATCAGGTAGCATAATATGGCAGGAAGAATGATAAAACAAATTACAGTGCAAAAAACAACAAAAAAAGACTCATTTGAAACCTAAAGAGGCATATGAAATTATGGGTTGCTTCGGTGTAAACATATTAATATTTTGAACTCAAGGAATGTTTTGATTTTAGTCATATTTTAAAGTAAAAAAAAATGTATTTTCAGCACTAAGCATTTTAGAACTTTTTTCACTGACATAACTACATAAGATTACTGCATTGGAGAATTAGTTGAAATGTTTCATTATTGTTTCTCTAAATGAGGGATATTCAAAACTGTTAGGTATTAAAAGGAGTTACTAGGTTTTGCTGTATCTTTTTCTCAGATTTATGGGCTTTCTAAAAAAATGTGGGAAAAAAAATAATAAAATGAAAAGTTTATAGATTTTCTAGTTTTTGCTAACTTACATGCAAGGTTCCAATACTTTTCATTATTAATGAAAAATAGTAGAATTTATTGTTCATCATTTAAATATGAATTGAAAAATATGAAACATTTCAATAACAGCCAATTTCATGTGAATGTGTTGCAGATTATTGTTTATTAATTGCTACTTTTTTCACATCATGGAATGTTAGCATGTTTGAACTGAATTTATAATGTGTGATAAATATGTATTTTCAGTAAATATGTGGATGAACTTTTTAATTGCGTACCAGCTTTTTTAATACAAGCATAAATGAAGGTAATGAGCGCATGTTAATAAATGGAGTAATAATGATAGAGGAGGATGAATCATTGAGTATAGAAATCAAAATAGAGAAATGATTAAATGTGGTGATGAAATGGTAAAACACAACCCAAGAAGTTTGTGCATTGCTGCTTTAAATAAACATTTAAGAAATTTTATATAAAGTTAATATTCTACAGACAGTTGGATTTGTTGAATATTAAGTGTGCAGTGTATTTGTTCTTGAATTTTTTCTTAAAAATGCCTTAACTTAGCATTGGAATAAGTATTAAGTTCTTAGCAAATGATAAAAGTACTGTTAGTACAGTTGGCCAGTTCATTGCAGGTAGTAGACTACTGCTAATTATATCCCTTGTCATAGTGTCTGCTTTGTCAATTTCATTATTATTATTATTAAGGTTGTCAAATATAATTAATTATAATTTATTAAATAAATTAAGTACTTAACAAGTTATAATAAAATTGTATTATTAATAGTAATAGTTGACCAATTGCTATATATAGAAGATTATACATACACACGGTGGTAAAGAGCAAAAAAAAATGTAACAGTCCACTCACCTATATATTACTGCTTGATTAGTAGACTAAACTGTTATTAGTTTAATGACATGTTCCAAGAGTAAAGCTATAAAGAATGTCTACTGTGTATTATGAATTTTGTTTTATTCACTTTTGGTGAATATTATCTGTCAGAAATCAGCTCCCAGTCAAAAAAAAAAAAAAAAAAAACTTTCCTTACAAATGTATTCTAATATTTTTATTTAATTGCTT
Source organism: Typopeltis vanoorti (assembly GCF_054136105.1). Lineage (NCBI taxonomy): Eukaryota > Metazoa > Arthropoda > Arachnida > Uropygi > Thelyphonidae > Typopeltis > Typopeltis vanoorti. The sequence continues at coordinate 80,833,228 of NC_143554.1, read as the reverse complement.
CATACTGGCATATAGTCAGAAACATATTTTAATGTGCAACATAAGATGTGTTATTCATGACCATCACCCTAGCAAATTAAAAAGATGCCAATCTGCAAAAATTTTAAAAAGCATTAATTTAAAAAAAAAAGAATAATATGAATAATTTTATTTAAATTTTTGAAGACATTCAATTATTATTTTATCTGATTAAGCTTGTCACTTGAATTCAACAGTGAATTCAACTGTTTAACCTCATAAGAAAGTGTTGAGAGTAAGGATTTTCAAGAAAGCTCTGTGCTGGCTGTATACATAGTGTACTATGAATAAACATACCTATGAATGCAGTTGTTTGCCTTATACAAGAAAAGATTTTAGTATATGTGTGTTTGGAATTAACAGCAATTTCCTATAATTTGTTTCAAATCCCATCTGCATGCTTAGGATTTAACAAATTTAAAAATAGCAACATGAAGCTGCATTGTTTGTGTTCAAGTTTGGGATGCCAGATACAAGTCGGTCTGTGTATTTGAGGCAGTGAATCTTTTCCAACCACCATGTGATCTATCCTGCCATTTCTAGCTCAATAGATAGTGGTGTTCATTACATTCAGCTGACCATGCTTACCACAGGTCAGTTTGTTGAGGGACTAACAATGATATTACCTATAACAACAGAAAATTGCCTCCGATCTCAGATGATCTGTATAACTGCCATTTAAAAGAATATGCTGAAATGATATATTATTCTGATAACCTGGATGGGAATAGAATACTTGAAACTAAATAAAATATGGACTATTTGGCACGATTCCTTTACTTCTTTGGTAACTCACAGTATTCTGGATTTGACCTCACCTTTTGTGCACTAAAATTTCAATTTTAGTATATACACATTTTTCTTATTTGTGAAATAATTCTGGATATTTATTATTTTCTATTTTATTAAAACTTATTGCTGAGTTGCAGTTTTTTAAGCTCCTTTCATCATTAAATTTACAGGGGGGGGGGGGGAGATGAAGCAACCCAAAATCAGCATGTTCACCTTTGATACCAAGCTAATGCAGTACACCATTTAAGGCAAAAGGTTAACAGAAATAGCTTGAGGTATATTACATACCTCAAGCTGTTTAATATAAACATGACTTTTTTTCAAGTAGTTGAAATTTCATGTGTTATTTATTTAAGTGAAAAAAAAAATGAATTATAGAATTTTTTTTACTTGGTTATAAAGTAAATTAGACTAGACAAGAAATGATACCTTAATCCTTTACCCAAGTATGTACACATTGACATTGAATAGAAAGTATGCATTATGGTATATCAGAGTAATATGATGTGAAGCCATCTGCCTCCATATACAAGTAATCTAGTTGTGAAGATACTTATGCACATACTTCCTTTTCTCAAATTGGGTAAAGGATTAAAACAATAATATAATTTCTTGTCTTGTAGAATTTAACAAATTTAATTTTTCACTGGTATGTATGTAATGGGAAGAGCATAAATAAAAAATAATAGAAAATAAATAGTGGCAATATAAAAAAAATGCAGCTTTATTGTACTTTTTTTTGGTAATTAATGGTCTTTGGCATTTAGAAGGTAAGAATATCACAGCATTGTAGCAAACACTAAAACATTATGCTATATATGATATTTAGTAGAAATTACCCATGTGTTAGCATTCAAATATATTTGCCTGTCATTGGTGGTGTTAAATTTCTCTTTTGCAGGAAAAGGAAAAGGTCACTAGCTATTTAAAATTGAATGATCATGTCTTTTCTTGAAAAACTGAAGACTCAAGTTGAAAATAATTAAAAATAAATAATAGAAATTGTACGTGAAATGAATTATTTGACATAAAAAGTTTGCCCAGGTATCCAAGGTACACTCAGTGTAAATTTAAAAGCAGAATAAAAATAAACATAACTGAAGATTCAGCTTTGTGAATGATGTAATAAATGTGAATGTGGAGCAAGACAATTCAGTCTGTGCTAAAGTCTTAATGATGTTGAAAAAAAACCCCAAAAAAAGTTATTATTTTTTTTTTTTTTTTAAAATACTGTTAGAGCTAAATGAAATTTTAATGAACTGCTCAACTATCTGCCATCATCATCTACTATTGGGAACATCAATAGAGTACTTATTAATATTTCTGGCTGCCCTCTTGCTCAAGAGCTATGTGCTTTAAGTCCTGACTTTGCCATTACTTTAACAACTAGTTGTGGAGATTTTCTCCCCCCCCCCCCCCCGATAGAGGTCTAGGTAATATTCCTTTATACACAGCTAACAGACTTTGTTATGTTTAAAAACAGGTACTGCCTTCATAGACCTAACATCAGCTTATGATGCCATGTGGAAGAAAGGTTTACTATATAAAACAACCAAAATAAATAACTGCCAAAAAAAACACTAAAATTACTAACAAATATTCTCCAATAGGAAAATAAAGATTCATCTGAATTCACAAAAAAGCAGAAATTTTATCATGCAGGATGGATTGCTGCAAGAATCTGTCCTTGCCCCCATCTCTATTTAACCTGTACATAAGTGATATCCCTCCAACAGCTAGTCAAAAATTTATCAATGATGATGACATAGCAATCACCACCCAAGAGAGTACCTTTCAAGGCCTTGAGGGAATGCTGAGCAATATCTTAGCTCACTGCAAAGTTACTTTGAAAGCTGGGGAAAAGCAGAAATTTTATCATGCAGGATGGATTGCTGTGAGAATCTGTCCTTGCCCCATCTCTATTGAACCTGTGCACAAGTTATATCCCTCCAACAGCTAGTCGAAAATTTATCTATGCTGATGACGTAGCAATCACCACCCAAGAGAGTACCTTCCAAGGCCTTGAGGAAATGCTGAGCAATATTTTAGATCACTGCAAAATTACTTTGAAAGCTGGGGATTACCACCTAACCTCCAGCAAAACTGTTATTTCAGCTTTTCACCTAAATAACCATGAGGCTTATAGAAAATTAAAAATGAACTTCTGCAGCAGGACTCTAATTCACGAAAGTAAACCTTGTTTACCTTCATGAATTACTTGTTATACTTAACCATAGTCTAACATACTGAAAACCTATGGGAAAAAACTGAATTGAAGAATCTGTCATCACATGACTCATGGAGATACAGCTTAACATAACAAAGAAAACCATCTCCAGTACCTTAAGATTTACTCCTCTACCATCTACTAATCTACTATCCTAATCTACCATCAAAGAAATAAATAAAATCAGAAATAATATGTACCTTCCTATGCATCAAGATATCCTCTCCAGCTTGCCACCTTATCTTCAGATCTCCCATCTGGCTTGTGGAAATACCAGATGATGTTCCCAAGACTGGTGTGGAGAAGACTCTGGAATGAACAAGTACCTGATTACAGATCCAACTATCAAACCTCCAGGATTCAATCTACCTCAACACACTTGTAGCCAGCTTAACAGATTTAAGACCAGACAAGGCTGCTGTGCCCATTTAATACATCTGTGGGAAATTTCATAGTCACCTATTTGCATGTGTGTGTGTGTGGTGGTGCTATGCAAACTATGCATCATATCACTGATGACTGTCCCACACACACTCCTTCCCTGGAGGCCTAAGGAACTTGCATTCACTACCAGATAGTGCCTATCAATTGGTTAATACATTCGCTGCCAACTACGAGTATACTCGTAGTTGGTAAGCCAGCTACGAGTATACTCGTATGACGCTTACCGCTGGCAACGAGATTACTGTGCTGACCTTGAAGAAGTGAAAATGCTTGGCTTGTGGAGGTAGCATCAAAACTGTGTATTCTCATAGATGGTATATGCCCTGCACAAGCCAACTACGAGTATACTCGTATGACGCTTACCGCCGGCAACAAGATTACCGTACTGACCTTGAAGAAGTGAAATTGCTCGCATATACGGGAACAGACCATGCCGAAGTAGCGTGGCAGCGAACGTGTTAATTGAACATTTGGTCAATCTGTATGTAGTTTTTCTAATTAATTTCTTGTATTTTTACTCATATGCTAAATAAATAAACAAACATACTTTGTTTTGAAACTGCTCAAATATTCTACATGTCTAAACCTCCATCTGCTAATATATCTCATCTAGAACTTTAAAATATTATTATCTTTGAAAAAGAGTAATAATTTTGTCATCACAAAGGCTGATAAGGGGAAAGCAGTGGTAGTTCAAGACAAAAAGGAATACTGCAGAATGCTTAGTCCACTTTCTGATGATTAATCTCTAGTTAGTTGTATAGCCTAAATAAACTCATAGATGAAGTCTTTTTTTGTGAGATAGGTTATATGTTCTTCCCAGATTATACAGCCTCCTGAAAATTCATAGGATATTCCATTGAAACTTGTGGTTGACTGCATTGGTTCTCCTTGTTACAAGGTTACTAAACATCTCTTCAGTTCATTATCTTCCTTTTCCTTCATTAGAACTTCATCTTGGTCCAATGGATTAAATAATTAGTCATGATATTGTGTTGGTCTTCACAAATGTCTGTGGTAATCGAGAATTCAAACTATACCATAAGAATTACTATGACAAGACTTTCCTTCTGATGATATAATCTGGATTCTTGATTTTGTAATTGGTTTGTTACTTTGCATGTCAGAATAAATGTTATCACTCCTGGGTAGTGAAAAGTGGTCTACCACTTTTCACTACCCATAATTTAATTTAATAACATAATTATTTAATCCATTGGACCAAGATGAAGTTCTAATGAAGGAAAAGGAAGATAATGAACTGAAGAGATGTTTAGTAAGTCATGAGTGAAAAGTGGTCTACCACTTTTCGCTACCCTGGCTAATTATTTTATGGAATACTGCAAACATCTTCTCCAAGACAATCCATCTAAGGTCTTCAGTATGGTAGAGATATCTTTACAGTGTGCCAAAGTTCTATATCAAACTTCATATCTACACTTAGTAAATATGAGGACTTAAGATCAATGCTATTCTTCCTGGGATACAGTTTACAGTAGAAATAGGAAGAAATAGGAAACTGACAGTGGAAAATATGTTCAATTCAGCACTATCAAACTCATTCATTGAGCTCCCCTTGTTCCATTGAATCATTGTTCCCACAAGAAATACAGTATATCAAATCTGCCTTTCTGTCTAATGGATTCAAGGAATCATTCATCTACAAAGCCATTAAAAATTCCTCCATTTCCAGTCTCTCAGAAATATGTGAACTGTATCACCATTCCATTTGTTAAAAGTGAATCCAGATGCATCTCCAAAATACTTGGGTTCATTGGCATGCAAATCACTTTCTTCCTCGTTAATGAAATTGCCTACTTTCTAGGTTTTGTGAAGGACAGACTTTCCCCATTGGCCTGGTGTTTCTCACATTCTTTGTTGCAGCTGTTCATTTTTAGGAGCATACAACTATATATTAAATTGCATGAGCCAGAACAATGTGGACTTGCAAAACATGCCATTTCCTCTAAACAGAATTCTTGGGAAGAATACTAAAGTCATGAGCCATTTTGTCATGCAATGTTTTTGCTGAAACTTTGCTTGACCTAATAGATCTCATGGGTTAAGGTTATCTCTTTCATTTATGAAAAAGTATTTTACTAAACACAGTTTGGACTGTTTTTTTTTTTAAATTCATTAGGACTTTAGCCCAGATTGAACTGTGTTGCCCTATATTATTCATGTTTTACTGCCATGTTTTCATTTTTTTTCCTAGTTAATTTTTTTTTTTTTACATTTGTTAGGACTTTAGCCAAACTGAATTTCTCTACATTATTCACATTTTACCTTTGTAAACTTCAGGAGTTTGACTCTTTTTTTTTTTATTTTTTTTTTTATAAATTCAATAGGTCTCTAGCATTAGATTGGATGCAACTGTACATTATTTATGTTCTACTGCCATGTTCACATTGCTCAATCTTCAGTTATATTTGCATATGCCTTTATTCTGCTTTTAAATTTATACTGATAATATACTTGTTATATAGGAAGCAGTTTTATATGAAAGTCATTTCACTTAAGTTTTCCATTGTTATTTCTTTTTAATTTAATGTTCATGTCATACTGTAAATATACTCCCAGTTTGTGAGTTTATTGAGTAGAATTAATAATGCTGCCTTAAAATTGGGCCTGCAACATCTAGTTCCATGTTTGTAAAAGTGGGATATAGGAACAAAATCATTGGGATTAACCTTCAAAAATAAGAAAAAGTGGCCTTAGTTAATTAATCTTTTATTTTTAATACTTGGGTTAGTAGTCATCCAAAGTATTCAAAGCGATCTCCTATCTCACACCAGTTGCAGTACTTTTCAGTTTTTTAGGCTGTCATGGAGGAGTTTATGCATTCTCTAAATTATGTGTTCTTAGGATTTGTCTGTTTTCGCTACTTCCATCTGTGGCAAATTGGTTAACTCAGCCTCATTTGAAAAGTCTCAGGAAAAGTAATTCTCAGGATGTGTGGTCTTGTCTGGATTTGTATGGCAAACACAGTTTTGCCTTTCCAGTTGAGAATTACTTTTAATATATTCATATATTTGATGATTCTTATAACATAGGATGCTCCACTGGACAGTAATTTAAAATTAATACTATATGATTTGTCATTAATATGTTCCTAAAACTTTTTTAATATTGATTAGAAAGTCTTATGCAATGCAGATTCTTATGTAACATAGTCTAAAGCCAGTTCACTAGAGTGATATTACATATGTACCATCATTTTTTGGAGAATAATATTTTTATGGATGAAAACTTGTAATAACATATTAGATACAGTATAGTATTTACAGTTTTTAGATGACAGATATTTGATTTTTTTTTTTTCCCAAAGAAAGAAAAAATGTCATAAGCATTAAATAGTATTGTAATAGGGGCCTTAAATATTTAATAATACCATATTTACCATTACTTTTCATTGCAGCAAATACCACTAGAGAAAATTACTGTAATAAATTACCGAAAAAAAAAAAAGGACTTGGTATCAGTGCTATTCAGAAAGAAATTGCTATAGCAGACCTTCTACTATAACAAACAATTCTTGGATCCTTACAAGTTCACTATAGTGAGAGTGGTTTTATTATATGAATTTAAGCACTCATATACAGTAATGTGTTTCAATAACATGATCTTTGAAGGAATTTTCTTGCTAATGAGGAAAAAAAATATTCCTTCTCTTTCTATTAAAGTTTGTTTCTGAAATGCATTTATATTATGTGTGTGTGTGAGGAGAGTGGAAAGAGAATGAAGAAATTGGAAGGAACTTAATATTTAGCATTCAAGAATGGTGAGCAGAGCTAATCTCAGGTGGTATGGTCACTTAAATAGATCAGGGAGGGAAGGTTAGCAAAAGAAGTGTTTGGCAGGACCCAAAGGAAGACTAAAATCTAGGCGGATAGAGTCTTAACAGATAATAGATTAAATTTGAAGGAAAACTGTTTATAGGTAATTAGAAATAATGTTAACTTATTATACTGTTATGATAGCATTCTGTATATCCCTTGAGAATGCATATGATGAATATGATGGTGGGGGGGGGATTAATAAAAATTTTTGAATGTATCTACAATCTGTATTGTGTGACATAAATGTAGAATTTCAAAAGACTGTTGTTTTTTTAAAGAAAAATTTATTTTTATTTCTACTCTTACTGAAAAATAGCTAGCACTAGAATAGCATAAAATAATGGAGTAGTTTTATTAGATTATTAAATAAATGCTTCAAAACAGAAAGCACATCTATTTGGAGAAATATATGAATTAGCAACTGTTTTTTAGATATAAGCACACATTACTGTTATAAAAAAAAATACTGCTCATTCCAAATTTTCTGAGTAATTGCATGAAGTTTTTACCTTTCATGTAGAAAACATTCTTTATAAAATCTAGCTTATGAAATGTTGATTTTTTTTAAAAATTTTCTTATATTGTTTTTGAGTTGAAGAGAAATACCAATTTCACCTTCTCGGTATCTAAAAGCTCTGAATCACAGTGAGAAGGTTCTGCATTATCAGTACCCAATTTGGAAAGAAGTAAAGATGGCATATGCTCTAGCACTTGTAAATTTTTTGCTCAAGTGTTAAAGGCAGAATAATAGATCTGATGATATACAGTAAGATTATTCAGTGCTGAAGGCAAATGGTAATATTCTCTTTTTCCTATATATCTAAATAACTAAACTATAGAAAGTAAATAACTAAAATGATGAAGAAACAATAATGCAAGTAATATGCAACCCATAATAAATTATGAAAAAAATGTGGATAAGAAATAATATCAACTAAAAATGAATGTCTTATATCTGAAAATCAGGATTGATTTTTTTTTTTTATTTTAATATAGATATTTTGCTGGTTGTATGCCCAAATAATTGCCTAAATTTATGATTATCTATTTTTTATAATTATTTATTTTTGTTTGATTTTTAAATAAAAACTAAGTAGAGAAACAATGGTTATATTTTTGATATAACCATTTGTTTGTCACAGGAAACTGGCAGTTTTGAATTATATGTTAGTTTTTCTTTTGAACTGACTGGACAAGTTAATAGGAGTGGAAATAGATGTTACTTTTTCAACCCTTTCAAATTACAGTGGGAAAGGTAACCGAGATTCATTTGAAGAGTTGAAATCATAAACAAAAGAATTCGACAATATTTAATGATTTTTTTGATAAATTGATTATAAATTTTTTGATTTTTTTGGATAAATTGAATTTTAAAACCTTCAGTGTTCTGTTTGTTGATAACACTATCAAATGGAATGGAGCAAAGAAATTTAAATACAAAAATCTGCATTGTTTTGTGAGCTGACTTTAATAAGCAGTGTTTTTCATATGTGTGATTTTAAACATAGTAGACTTTTCGTTATATAATGAACTTGATATAGATCAAAGGAATTGTTTGGTATCGAGGATAGCTTGGGTATTTGGCAAAAATAAATTTCATTTAGCATCCATAATATTGGTGCTGTCAAGCTTTGGCTGAAATAATTTGGTAGTTTCATATAAGTGAGTGAGCTCACTATAGCAGCATTTGTTGTATTGATAAGTAACTGTATTTCTTGAAAATCAATTATTTCACATATGTTTTTGAAGCAGATTAATAAGAAAATAATTAAGATTTATTTAACTTATTTGCTATTTCACTGGTATTATATCCAGCTTTAGAGTACAAAAACAGTTTGTCACAGTATACAAAACAGTAACAATTTGGTATAACAGTAGGACTAGTTTAAAGAAAATTGCCAAGGACAACACAAGGAACCGAAGTCCAAATTGGTGCCATCTATTGTTAAATAAAGAGAAGGAGGGGGGGAATTAGTTGCTTGTGCTGTCCATTACAATTTTTATTTAACTAGTCTCACTGTTATACCAAACTTACTGTTTTTCATTTACTGTGACAAAGTGTTTTGGTGCTCTAAAGATTCCTTATATAATACGAGTCAAATATCAGCAAATAAATTAAATAAATATTAATTATTTTCTTATTAATCTGTGTTGTGAATGTGAATACCATCATAAAATAAATTGACATGAACTGCTAATGCATAAGCCTGTCTACTGTATATTTAATCATTCTTGTAAATGAAATAGATGTTAGCTTTCAGTAATTTCATAAATATTGACTGACTGTCTGAATATAAATAATACAGCAGAAATTGTTACTGTAGAACTTCAGTAAATTATAAAAATTGTGGGTATTTGTTGTCAGTCATAATTATCTCATTCTATCATTAAACACACACACACACACACACACACACTTAAAACTTGTTATTACTGGGCATCACACTAGACCAATTTTCTATTATGTAAAGTCAACCTGAGTTTTTGGTGATCCTAATATAATGTATTGAAAACCTATGAAATGTGATTTCATTAAATAGTCTTATTTTGATAACTCATATCAGAGACAGATAAATGGGAAAAAGAAAAGAAATATTTTCCTTTATATATATATTTTGCTGACTTTGTGGTTCGATTTGTGCAGTTTACTATAATTAGTTACATGCTGTTTCATAAGCTCAACATAAGTATCTTCTCTATTTTAAACTTTGCATTTATTTAAAAAAAAATTACTTTAACTTTTTTCAGTGATTGATTTTAATACGGATCTCAGAAGTGGTAGGTAAGGTATTGGAAAAGTTAAGGCAGAATTCAGGAATGGTAAGAGAGGAATATGATACTCTGGTGGTGGGGGAGTTAATCATGGTTTTGTAAAGGAAAAGTCATCTTATTAATTTAGTAATTTTCTAAAATAAAGTGACAGCTGAGCTGGATAAGAGAAATAGCTATGCAATGATATTGCAGGACTTTACAAAAAGCATGCAACAGAGTACCGCATGAACCTTATTATGAAGCTGGTTGACATGAATAAGAGGACTACTGGACTGTGATCAGAGATTAATTATATGGTGGAGTTTAATCAAAGAGTAAGCAGGTTACCAGTGGTATGCCACAAGGCCCTCTGTACTTGGGCTGCTGTTCAGTTTATACATCAGTGATATTGGGAATGATTTGAGGTGCTTCTTTGTTTTCAGAATGAATATCATTACTCCCTCTTCTTTAAGTAAGTTCGGTGAAAGGACCATCAAAGAAATTTTTGTTTTTGAATCTTGCTTTTCAAAGAATTCAAATGCTTCATCAGTTTTCTTGAATACCTCGGCCATTAATTTGTTTTTCTTTTGGAGTCTCAGCCATTTCTTCTGAATATTTGACTGCATTTTGCTTTCAAGTTCAGTTGGTCCTCATTAGATAGATCCTTTCCACATTGCAGTTATTCCATCCTCCTTCAGTTGTAGCTGTTTTCTTATGTCAGTGATGCTGAGCAGTTTTTTTTTTTCATATCTAGTAAAATTGCTGGCATTATTAATGTAGATTTTTTTGGTGAGTGAGGACATTGCTTCATATACAGCATGCTGTATGTGCTTAGAAAATTTACAGGCTCAGTATTATGAGGATAATGCCAATAAGTAAGTTTTATTAAAGAAAGGATAATATTATTCATTTGTTTCAGCTCTGATAGACAAATCAGAGCCGAAAAAACCAGAAATCAAAGTACTGATAAAACAAAAAAACAAAACAAAACAAAAAATATATATATATAGTATGGACTCCGTGTAACCACTTAACCAAGACAACTCATGCTGAAGGTAATATTATTATTATTATTACGAGCGACTCCAGGGGATCCTTAGACTCATCGAGGGAGGACCTAAACATCATGTCCACACAACTATTCGGCATTCTCACAGTATCTATCATACCTTGCCTTGAACTCATTCACTATCATGGCACCCACAACAGACTCTGGCAGCTTATTCCACCCATTTACCACTCTAAAAGTAAAGAATCCAGCTCTAACACCCTTGCTAACCACACTCTTGCCCAGCTTCCATAGATGTCCCCCTAGTTCTCCCACCACAAGTCCTGATCTCAAAAATATCCTCTGAATTAATCCTATAGAAACCCTTCAGCAATTTGAATGTCTCAATCATATCTCCTCTCTTTTGTCTATCAACCAATTTCTGCAACCCACAAATCTTTAACCTGTTCTCATAGGTTCATTCCATAAACCTGATATCATCATTCCATAGACCTGATGGTCACTCACCTCTGCATCCTCTCCACCTCCTTCCCATCAAGAAGAAACCTAGGTGACCAAATCTGGGCACAGTTGTTGAGATGAAGTCTTATCAAGGCTCGGTACAGAGGAACAATAACTTGCTTGTCTCTGCTCGTCAAAGTATTTTTCAACAACCAAGTGATTTGTTGAGCTGATTTAGCCACTTTTGCAATGTGCCCCCTAAAATTCATCTCCCTATCCACCAACACTCCCAAGTCCCTGGCCTCATCAATCTCCTGGAGTACTGTTCCACCAGTGTGGTATACTGCTGCTAATCTTTTCACTCCAAAATGCATAACCTTACATTTTGTCACATTAAATTGACATTCATTCTCCTTAGCCCAGAACTCCAATCTATCCAAATCATCCTGCAAGATTTTGACATCTTCTGCATTCACTATTGCCCTACCCAACTTTGCATCATCAGCGAACAAATGAACTGTTCCTGTTAGATCCTTCCCTATATCGTTAATGAACAAATTGAACAGCAGTGGTCCAAGAACAGAACCCTGCGCCACACCACTAGTCACACTTCTTTTGGACTCTACTCCTGAATAAACTACTCTCTGATATCTCTCCATCAACCACCCATCTATCCATCTCGCCAACCCTATATCCATTCCCATATGTTGCAGTTTACGGATTAGAATTCCATGTGGTATTCTGTCAAAGGCCTTAGTTGAGTCTAGCAGTATTACTGTAAACCCATTATCCTTATCCAGTTCAGCAGTCACTGTGTTATAAAACTTGAGCAAGTTACTGAGGCATGATCTACCCTTCACAAAGCCATGCTGTCCCCCATTACAATATGAGTTCCATATATTCTCACTAACCTTTTAAGACCTTCACAAGAAGTTACATTTAAGACAGAAGAAAATTAAAGAGAAAGGTTCAGTATGGAAAAATAACCAATAATTTCTCTTTAGAGGTGGTACAATAAATTACTATTTCATGAAATGAATTACACATTCTTATAGTCTGTAACTATATATATATATATATATCACATAATCATCAATAATGTGTTTAAGGTGAGGAAGAAAAACATGGGAAAAGATTTGTTGCAAAAAACAAATGATCAATAATAAACACTGTTTATATATATATGCAGTCATTATATATCTGTATATTCCTAGCATTTGAATATGTAAAATCTGACCAAATTGCTCAATATGAAAAATCTGACCAAAGTGCAGGATCCTTTGATTCATCTGAACGAATCATGTATTCATTGATAAAACTCGGATTGCATAAACATAACTTACATTTGATTTTGTTGTTTTTATATATAGTCATTAACAGACATGAAATATCTAACCCCATAGCTCATCTCTGGTGTATAAAAAAAATAAAAGAAACTTGTGTTTCTTTTTGGAAATTTTTGGAAATTTTTTTGGAAATGTTTGTTTTTGGAAATTTTCTTGAGTAATAAAAAAAGAAAATCAGATCATGAAGCTCTGTTCAAGGATGTGCATTTCAAACCCTGATGGTGTGCCGATGTCTGTTGGATGGAGAAGGGGGGAGGGGTAGAATATGCAGTGTGAGAATTTTGATGTTTTTATTTGGATAAGCAGGACTAAAGAGAAAGGAATGAAATAGCTGTCTTGTTTTTTATTCCTTGAAGTGGAAGAAAGCTGGGGGAGAGCAATAGAAGCAGCACTGGACTGAAGAGGATGGCGCACTAAACTCATGGCATCATGCACCTCATAGGTGTAAAGGGCAGTAAGCAGCCTTCAATTAAGTATCAGCATTCATTGGCTTATTAAGCTATTCAAAATTACACAACTCCACCTGATGCTTGGCATTGCCCTTGCTAATGAAGGACATGGAAACCCATGTTCTTCAGCTCCCAATGAACAGTTGTGATGCAGAGCTACATTAGAACTTGATAGTTAGGTTTTTAATTGAGGAAAGAAGATTTTTTTTTGTAACATGTGTTTCAGCATCCAGTGGTCCTTCTCTGTGATTTATGTGGCATACTAGGTTGTGATTGTGCCTAGAAGTTGTTGCTTCTAGGCATTTGCACTTCACAGTAACATCACTTACAGTTGATTGGGACAATTCATGAAGAGAACCCCAATATATGTTTTGTAAAAGATCTCGTGGACTTGATTTAATAATACTAAAAAAAACAATTCATAAAACAGTTGTTTTTTTAGTATTAATAAATTTATGTTGTTGAGATCTTGTGGACTCAGCAGGTAGTAGTTGAGTTCGCAAGGTCTTTTACAATAAATAATATATTTACACATCCTTCAAAGTATATTTTATGTCAGTCTTCTGGTTTCATTTGAAGAGAAAGATTATAGTCTGAAAGGTATTGAGATTATTTACAATATATATCTTAATAGCTACGATAAATGGTGATCATTCTCATCTTTGGTTTCCTTCTTTCGGATATTTATGTTACCAACTTTATTTTGAGTATTTCTTTACCGTTGGGTTACTTTATCTAAAAAAGCTGGAGTTTAGTCATAATCAGTTTAAATAATAGTCATTATACAATGCAGGTTGTATAATGACTATTATTAAGCACTATACAATGCTAAGACTCGTAATGTCAGTTTGTTACATTTACCATAATGTTTAACATAACTTGTTACTATAATCAAGTGATTTGCAGAAAATAGCTGTTTTTTTAAGTAGATAAAAATACATTCTTGATTCATATTTTTGTTGCATATCCAGCTAACCAATAAATATAGTATTGGAAAAAGCAATATTTGTGGAAATAAGTAACATTCTTGTTGACATCATACAAATAAAGCACAACATATGCACAATTAAATAAAATTTTACTGGCTTCAGTATTTTGTCTCTGTCACAAATACATCATCAAGGGTACCCTTTAAAACTGTAATATGTAGGCATCATGAATACTTGTGGCCTAAAATGGGAAGTGTGACCTCTATGAGTGTTTGGTTGTTGTGGGGAGATTTTAGAATAACAATTTGTTTTAATCTTGGATAGTTTCATATATGTATTCAGTTCAGGTTAAGTTAGTTTTTAAGAACAGCTGCAAATCCCTTCCCCAGAAGGGGGGGGAAAAGTTATGTTTGCACTTCAATTTTGAACTTTTGAATTCTATTACTGTCTCATTAGTGCAGATTACTTTCTCCTTCTGTCTCTCTGTAGTTAACTACTCCAATATAGCTTTTTTTTTATGTTGAGCCCATACATGTGAGGTTGGTAGATCAACCTATAGTGCGTTAGTACCGTGTAAGGGTTAAGCTGAACCGATTTTCATAAAATTTGGCATCTTTACTAAAATTTGTAGTGACTAAAATTTTTGATTTAAATGGAATCATTTTTAGTTCCAAAATTCAACAAAATGAAAACTGTATTATATTTTACAAACTTTTATAACCTTGAGCATGAGAAGAATTTATACAAAACCACAAGTCAGACATGGAACACCAAGATGTTTTCAAAATTGACATGACAAAACAGTGGCTTAGACTTCATGACTCAACAAAAGGGAAGAGTATACACCCCCCCCCCCCTTCCTCAGAACTGCTCCATTATTAATATATTAGATGAAGCATAGGTAGTTTAACACATGTAGAAAACAAAATATATCAACTTCTGTTTCACCACTTGTTCCAAGGGAATTTTGAATTATTAAACAAAGTACATTCCTTGGATACCTCTGCTAGTATTACATATCATGTATATTTATCATGCATTTATGAACTGCCTAAAATGCACAAAAAATATTTTCTTTTACTTCCAATTGGTTTGTATTAATCCTCACATGCTTTTCCATACTGTTTTCTTTGAGAGGATTACCCTAAAGATATTGTTGACTTAAATTTACTGTCACTTTTGTTTTTTCACTTTGGAAAATGAATTGCATAGACAAATCCAAGGAACTTCAGTGAGTGATGCTATTTCTCTTGCATTAGCAGGCTACTTCATGGGCACTTGGAAAGCAACTTTTCAGTACTATATTTTCTTAGTCTCTTGTTTGGCTTTGCTGTGTAGTGTTTATTTGTAGTCTGGTCACACTCAGAGACTGACTTTTTTATGTCACTACTGTTCACAAAAAATTGTAGGTGGGAGTGACAAAAAAAAACATTAGTACCTTGGATGGGTAAAGGATTTTGTTTTATTATGTTCTAATTGTTTTGTTATATCTCTGATTTATTTTTTAACAGTCTGAAAATCCTACTTGAAAGAAATGTGGAACTTTTTTCAAGCCACTTCAGGCTCCCTACAAATAGGGGACCTGAAGTGGCTTGAAATGATATTCCTCTTCCACCAAAAAAAAAAAAAAAAAAAAAGACATTCATTTCTGTGAATGTCTTTAGACATTCACAAACGTCCATGGCCATAGTATGATTTAAACCCACAGCCTACCGGTAAGTACGAAAAAAAAAAAAATGGGTATGTTAACTACTAGTCAACGAGGCTGCTAAATTACTACAGTTTTTAGATAAAATTAAGCACCTTAATAACATATACTTCTACTGATGCCATTCAGTTTTCTGTCTGCCAGAAGCCTACATTTACAAGTATCCAATTATCAATAAGCAGGCATTTTCAAAACACTCATGCACCAAGCTAACTTCATTTTTTTTTTTACAGAGTCCAGTCTTTCATATTACTTAAACAACAAAATTACCATTGGTGCTAATGGATACAACCAAACTAACATTCAGTGAATCTATGGTAAATATCAATTCCCAACTTGAATCTCACTCAGATATTAAAAGTTGCACTATCCTACCTTTAAGGGATATTAGTGTGGATAGCAGAAGTTCTTTTTAGAAATATGATCTTTATATTACCTTCAAATCATTTAGAAAACTGTCATCCTTTCTACTTACCTTATCTATTATTTAACAGGTGCCTTGCTCCTATCATTTGTCTTATTTCATACATACTAGCTGATGTCAGAATTAAAAAAACCCAAAGACATCAAATACTTAGAATCTGATAACTATTGGCTTGTATTCTATTCTGTGACATAGGTATTGAGTTCACCGTAAAAAAAATTAGATCCTCACAAAAGTCTATTCATATTTGATCATCTTTTCATGGAAATCATTGAAATGCTATTTCACTATCCTAATTTTTCACCTTTTTTTTTTTAAGGTTATTATAATAACTCCTTTCTGAATTGGATGCTTATGATTTAGCATGGGTTCTTTCAAATTCTAATAGTGTCTTTCTTTTGTACATTCAGCTACGACTGAGATTTAGTTGTAAGACACGTTGTGCATGACATATGCTGTCTTTTGAATGTTGTTTTACTTCTCCTTGGTATCCCTTAAGATGCTCTTATAAAACAAGCTGCAAAATATGAGAACCAATAAATTTCTATGTGTGTTATACTGTTATTCACAGTTTTAGGAAGCTTAATAATAATAGTTTTGATTCTGTGTATAGTGCCCAATGGCAATGGTCTACTAGACCTACAGTAACTGTCCATAATTGTGGCAGTAAATCTATTTCTTATTTCTTCCTCACAGATATGTGATCCTTCAATTTCTAATAGGCCAACTTGCAGACACATGAAACTTTGGATACACTTAGAACTGGCAAGAGGGGGAGGGGTGTGGATGAAAATTGATCTTTAGGGAAAACAGATCATTGTAGTGGCAAAGGCTGAAATTTCCAAATTCATACCACATTACTCATAATTTCTGAGTAACGTAACCTCGTCTTCTTCTTCCTATGGCTCTACAGCCCAAATCGAGACTTAGCCTATTGGATTTGTTGTTTCCAACCCTGTCTTTCCAAGACATTACTTCTCCAGTTTGGACATTGATATGATGTTGCTATCTTGACTAATGGTATCTATCCATTTCTTAGTTTTCCTCTTTGTCTTTTACTAAGAATTCACTATTCATAGTTGTCTTAAGATTACTGTCATTTTCCATATGAAAAACATCCTGCCTGCTGCAACTTTTTAAACTTGATTATACTAGATGTAGGTTCTTTATGGAGTTACTATAACTCATGGTTGTATCTGATCCTCCAGAGACCATTATCATTCACTGGGTCAAATATTTTTTTAAAGGTTTTTCTTTCAAAAGCTGAAATCAAATTCTCTACCCTTACCATAAATATCCTGGTTTTTACATTCATAGTTAACAGTTCGAACAAATTATCAATTTATAAATTTGTGCTTTTAGTATTCCAGCAGGATATCTTTTGAGCTTGAACACACATTTGAGAGAGAGAAAATAAAAAAAGCCTGAATACCCCTCTTTATTCGATTCTGCACTTCTGCCATCTTATTTGGTTGGCTTTGATCTTTACTCCTAAATATTTGAATTCATAGCTTATTTTAACAGTATTACAACACTAAACAAAATTAAATTATAAAAGGATGTTTATTAAGTTGGTTATATTTTGCTGGATTTCAAATAGACATCCTCAGAGCAAAACATGTTACAGTTGATAATTTACTTTGGTTTGCTGTTGTAATACTGTTAAAATAAGCTATGAATAATATCCAATATACAAGCCTGTCAACTAAATTAAATATATTAATTGTTCCACTTTTTCTATTTCAAGGTTCCCAATTTTCACACTTGTATCAGTTAACTGATTCTATCTGACATTAATCATTATTTTAGTTGTATGTTGATGTCGATTCATTTTATGCCTTATTTCATATGCTTGTTTTTCTAATTTGAATGTGTTTCTTCTGCTTTGTTTAGTTTTTGAACACAGTAATAATATCATCTGCATTTGCAAAAATCTGTACTGATTTGTTTATTAGTGTCTTAGTATCTACTTTCAAAAATCAAATAATATATTCCAGAACTAAGTTAAAAAGTTTTGGAACTAGACTATCTCCTTGTTTTAATCCTCGAGTTATTTGAAAGGGAAGTGCTAAATCATTTAGTATTTATCCCGTGCTTCTGAGTTTTCCATTGTTTATCTTGTAAGTCTTACTTGCTTATCTGATATTCCAAAGTGTATCATAATCTCATATAATTTTTCTCTCTTAATTATGTCATGGGCTTGTTAGAAATCAACAGAAAAATTATGAATATTTATATGAAATTCTCAAAAATCTCTATCAATTGTCTATATGTATCTGATCAATTATACATATGTCTTTCCTGAAACCTGCAATGTGTTTCTTTAAACACCAGTTATCTTCTCCATTAGTAGGTTTAATGTATTCTTTAAAATAGTAGTAAATACTAGTTATATATGCACATTACAGAGAGATACCTCTGTAATGTGTATATATAATCGGAATTACAGAGAAATACCTCTGTAATTCCCACAAACTCTTTTGTTGCTCTTTTTATATATTGGGCAGATCAGATTTTTTTTTCTTTTTTTTTTTTCATTATTTGGGATTTTGCTCTTTGTTTCATATGGTTAAAATAAATTCATATATTTTTTCTTCTAGTTTCTTTCCTCCTGCTTTCAGAAGCTCTGCAGGAATTTTATCTATTCCTAGGGAAATAGATAAAATTCTTCAATTTCTTGCAATGACACATCTTGTGCAGCAGGAGCTAGTATATAGTTTTGAGTTGTAGAAGTAATGTGTAATACTGCTATCAAATTTGTTAATTTTATATTTATTTCATTTCATCAAATGTCATTTCAGCATTATTAGCAATTTCTATATAATAAAACTGTCTCTTTATTAAATGAGTTTGTGTGATAAATAAGAAATTTGTTGTCTGTTGAAATTGATAAGATTCTCAGTATTGACAAAATTCCAGTTACAATTAAATTCACCTAAGCATCACAGGAATTATATTAAAATAGATTTTATAAATAACAATAAATAACAATATCTCTGTATTGTATTAGCAGTTAATTTCATTTCTTCATTTAGATTATTTACGTTGAACTGTGATATATTTCTTTTTTTAATATTTTCATTTTATTTGATAGTGTTATTCCTTCCATCATGGATGTTGTTCTTCTTTTACTTTTTGGTTCAATTTCTTTATCTTTGAACCAAACTGTGAGACCATTTGTATGACCGGGACTAAAAGTTTAAGAGTGGGGGGGGGAGAAGGATATGCATGAAGATAAATTAAAATTCTTTATCCTAAATTGTTGACAGCATGAAATATGTTTCTATGAAGACATTTATATTTAGGTATTGTTAATTATTATTAAATATTAAAACTGTTTCTTGAAAATGTAGAAATTATGTGAACATGTGATTTTTTATAGCTTTGAAAAAAAAAAAATCTGAAACTACTATATCCTAAAAATAACATTTCGCAATTGCTTTCTGTTACTGCATTTAGATTTCTTATGTTTCTGTTTTTAGTTAATTTAAATTACCTTTAAAATATATTTTTTGGGGGGGGGGGGGGATGTGAAGTGCAATGAAAAAATTCACCAAGTTGAATGAAATGTTCCAAATATTCCAGTTTAGAATTATATAGATTTATATATACAGTAAATTCTTGCTGTTGCAAACTTGTGCTGAACTAAAAGAACAGTTTTTTATAGTGGAAGATTTAGTATGTTGAATTGCTTTTTAATAGCTTTCATGTTGTGGAGCTTTGACGTGTTTTTTTGATAGGTTTAGTGAAGGACACTATAATTGTGATTACTATTGGGGAGGGGAGATTGACTAAGTTATGATTACGTGATTCACATATGTATTGTGTAATTATTAGTAGACATTTCTTTTATTATACTAAACATATTTTGTAATTGATTATCTTCTACACAAAATGCATTAATTCTGAAGTCAATCAGATTTCAATTTTTATGTTGTATTTTTTTATTAAAAAAATAAAATGTATTGTACAACATGTATCTCGGAAAACTTACCATCTATTACGTAACCATATTTTTTGGTTATGTAATAATGTATTGTACAACATGTATCTCGGAAAGCTTACCATCTATTATGTAACCATATTTTTTGGGGCCTAACTTCAAGATTTTTTAAGTTTTATAGTGTTTGGAGGTAAGCCACCACTTTTTTTTTTTTCTGTAATGATAATTCCACTCATTGAAAGTTGCAAACCTTGTATCACCTAGATAATCCCTAGATATCTAGAGACTAAGTAATTTTTAAGCCATTTCAATAAGCAGGATGGTATGGAAACAAGTTTCTGTAGACTATGCTAGTTGTCTTTTCATGATTTAATATATGTAAACAGATTTAAAAGCCATAAAATAGTTCTTTAAGTAATAAAAAGGTAATCTATTGAGTAGTAAGTTTGTTATTAATTTCTTGAAATTCATTAAAATTATGCTTGCCACAATTAATTTTAGTTTTGAAATACCTGAGATTGAAAGTTGAAGTTCTTAATTTCCTTAGATTAGAAAATATTTAAGGAAATTACCATATAAATGCACATACCAGCTACCAATGCCTCTGAGAGACCTATTTACACAAAATATGTAATTGTATGTGCAATGCAATGCACATAATGAAAAGGAAAACTAGTGCTAAATGTTTAGCTTTTTAGTATTATAGATGGATTGAAGGTTCTATCAACAATGGATTTTGGATACCCATAGATTTTAATTGAGCTGTGAAATTAATACAGGAATTAATTAATATAGGAATCAATTATTTCTTTTTGGAGGTGGTTATCTCTCTCACTGAAGAAAAAATTGCAGAGGAAATAAGGATCCTATGACAGTGGGTTAGTTTCTGATTTTCTTATTTAATAGTTTTGAATTTTCATTCATTGCATACTATTAGATTTTTTACTATTTAAAATGCTGTGCCTACTGATGTTAGCCATCCAATTAAAATACTCTGTTTTCCACCAATAAATAATAATGCTACAGATGTTTGTTGGCCATTGAGCCTGTATGGTATAGTGATAAAATGAACAATAAATCAGTGTAGCACAGTTAGAATATTGTCTTAATGTCTTGAGATATTCATAATTAAAGCCCATCTTACTGGCAAAATTTTTTGATATTTACTGATGAGAAGATAATTACTAGATTTGTCTGATTTATCTGAGATGATCAAGGAATGCTCTTATTAAGTAGGAAAAACAATGGGCAAAGACTGTTAGATTTTTGTTTCTTGTTATAGTTGTTTTTTTTTTTATTGTTGTTTCTATTTACTGTGAACTGTAGTTTGTTTATATTATTTGTAAACATGGCTTCTGAATCAGTGCATGAAATCTGTTATGTACCAGCTATTGTTAAACTTACTACATATCCACTCTGCACTCATCTCAGTTTGTCTTTTGTTGTGTTGTCACTTATTCCATATACCCAAGTTACAAGATATCAGATTAAGTAAGTAAAACTATACCTACTCCATGAGAGATCTTTAAAATTCAGTATAAGATGTTTGCTATATATCACTCATTTGCACAAACTACAGAAACCTATATTTTCCAGTTATTTCAACTGAATAAGTTGCGCACATATTGTTTTTGAATAGTGACTCATATATAAGAATATGAGTCACTGTGGCTCATATATAAGACTATTATGGTACTTATTTTAATTTAATCTATAACTTATATTTAAATGCATTTTTTCAGTGTCACGTTTTTGTATTTTTGTTAACTTACAACTGTTGTTATATAATATACATTTTTAATTTGAAATACACTTGAATACTGTCACAGAGAATTGAATTACAATATTACATATTGTACAAATATAAGCTTAACAACTATTGTTTTACCTTATGAATTTACATGAAATAATATCCATGAAAACTTATGGACATTATTTCAACTAATATGCAAAGAGAAAGAAAAAAAAAACACTTGTTCACATTTTAAAAATATGCACAAGTTTTTTTTAGAATCACAAGTTTGTAGTTAACAATTTGATTAATCATTGATTCCTTCATAATTCTTGAGATATTGAAAAATAGGTAAAGAATTTAATAAAATTCACTTAATTAATATTTGTACACATGTTTGTATGCAACAAATTTTAATTCCAGAGGAAATGAATGTCTTATATATATATATATATATATATATATATGGTATATGATCTTACCAAATTTGATATTATTTTAATATATATTAGTAATGTTTCAAGATTCAGTAGATCCCTGCCTTTATGACCTGATTGGTTCCTGAAAACTGTCATTAATCTAGCTTTCATGAATTGAGTTATATTCTTGGAAATCACAGTTTGAACTATATAAACCATGCTGAAGTAGCCATCAAACTAAAATACAAAATGGTAAAACTGAAATGATAAACACATTCAATTATGTGCAGGCAAAAATGTTAGAGGATTTATTTGGGCTTCTTAAAATAAAAATCTACATATAGTTTCTTCTGAACTGAGGAGGCAGGTTTTTCTTCCCGGAAACTCGGGTTTTTCGTCCTGTAAACTCAAGAAAATCGACCGTAGAACCCACATTATTTCAGACATTAAATATATTGTGTTAGGGTTAGGGACCACGAGATGGCGGCACATTTGAGCCGTCTCTCTTCACTGCGAACCGCTTAATTAGTGATAGCCTTGGGCCATCTATCTCTGATTGGTACCAGTGGAGATTGAACTGCCCACTCAGTCTCCAAAAGTTAGATAGGGCTAAATGGCCTCGCCTACTCCCGTATATACGGGAATAAAAAGGCGTTAGCTGATTTTTTTTTTTTTTATATTTTTTAATACATATATATATATATATATATATTGTCGTTTAACCTGGCAATGTATTCCTGACCATGGCAAAAATCTTCAAGCTCTGTTTGGATCTTATTTCTTTCCAAATGTTTTTTAGACTGGGGTCAGTTTTTTGCAAAAGCCTTTGTGATGTAAACAAGGAATTAGAGGTTCTTCAAATTATTCTTCTTTGATAATTCCTTGTTCTCTCATTATAATAAGTTTTTCAAGGTAGGATTCTTTTATTCCTTCAAATTCAACAATTATTTACATTTTCAACAGATTTCTAGAGTTAATTCGCTTTCTCAACCACAGTTGTTACCTTTTCCAAAGAAGATTCAAAATCTTCAAAGTCTTCAGTTGAAGGACACCCATTGCTGTTGCATCACTTCTATGGTCTGCCATTTCATACAGTTATAATAGAAAATTTATGCCAGCTTAAAAGTGGGGGGGGGGTAGTAAAGCGGGGTTTACTATGTTTCAATTAATAAAATAGTTTAGAATTAAATTTCATTTATTCCTTACATATTTTAATTCTGTGCAAAATTAAACAAGCTTGTTTGGTTTCTTAATATGATGAGTTAATATGCCATAATATAAATACAGACATGTATGTTTTATTTTTCCTAATTGAGCACCCAAGCATTACCATACAGTATAACTTCTGGAGTAAACCTACTATACAGTGGAATATAACAAAATTAATTTAATAAATTAACAAACTCATTTTGTTTTCGCCAGAGATAAGCTTAAAACTGGCATTTTTAGGGCACCAAAATGCACAGTATACCCTTAACTAAAACACAATGAAATGAGTCACATGCGAGGCAGTCACATAATTGCAGATGAAGAGTCATGCACATTTACTATTTTGAGCTGAAGATTTATGAAAGTTAGCTGCCAAATATTCAAGATAGGTCCATTTGCAAAGTGTATCTGTGGATGCAATCAGATGGATGCAAAGTGCATTTGTGGCAACAGCATTGATATTCTATTGAAATAACATGGATATGAAGTGTAAGATGATTGCTATATTTCATCCATATTGATGCTTGAATAATTAATCAAATGGCCAAATTCGGTGAATGTGCTAAGCTAGTTGAGGCTGTTGGCCTAGTGGTTAGTGTATCCGCTCTCCAGCCAAAGGCTGTGGACATGGATGTTTGTGATTGTCTGTGAAAATATCTGTGGTGGTGGTGTTGGCGATAGATGACGTTGGTGTGGATGATGAAGGTAGTTGTGCGTGTGGAGACAGAGAGTTATAGAGTAGGTGCCCTCCCTCGATGAGTCTTTGGACTCCCTGGAGGTGTTATGTAATAATAATAATATATCTTCAGTGTTTTTTTTTTCTTTCTCCAAAGGACAGTCCATCCTTTTGGTCTTTATCTCAAGTGGCTTTATTTAGTCTTGGCCTGAATATTGTTTTGATGCTTTTCAGCATCAAAACTGAATAGCCACTATATTACTGTAGAAAATTTCTGCATTATTATTATTTTGATAACCTCCATGGAGTCAATAGACTCATCATGGGAGGCCAACTCAACCAGCAACATGTCTATCATAATGAATTTTGAAGTTATTTACACTCCCTGCATTCACAGTGTACTCCAGCAATGCATTCCACTCACCAACAACTCTCCATGTAAAAAATCTACTCCTTCACCACATCTTTGTAGGAATAGCCTCTTGTTCCTCCCATTTTAACATCCACTCTTTTTATAATTCCTTCTGTATTAATCTGATAGAATCCCTTAACTAATTTGAAGGTCTCTATCATATCTACTCTTTTCCTCCTATCCACCAACCTCTGTAATCCACATGCCTTCAAATACTCTTCATAAACAACAATCCAGAGTCCTGATATCCTTTGGTCATTCATCTTTGGACCCTCTCTAGTGTTTCCACATCACAATGAAAACTAGGTGACCAAATTTGAACACAATAATCTCTGTGTGGTCTGACCAATGCCTTATACAGAGGCACCACCTCCTACATGTCAATGTGCTTTTTATCATAGCAGCAATGCCATGTGCAGTTTTTGCAACATTTGTGATGTGCCCTCAGAACTTCAATCTGCTGTCTACCATCACTCTAAGATTCTAAAGTACAGCTCCACCAATGCAGCACGTGGCCTTTGTAGTTTTTGTGCCAAATAAACTATAAACCAACCAGTATGTAGGCTTGTATCTTTGTATCCCAAAGCTTAACACCTTACATTTATTAATATTAAAACTTCAACCCCACTAATTTGTCCTAGCCAAAAGTCTATTCAGATCTTCCTTAGAGAATTAACATCAGCACTACTCCTTATAATTCTATCTAACTTTTCATCATTAGAAAACATTTGAAGATCCCCTATCAATTAATGAAAATCGTTAACAAATAAGTTAAACAGTAGGGGGCTCAAGAACAGAGACACCATTGATCTCCTTCCTTTTCTGAGACACTGCTCTATCGTATACACACACACACACACACACACGACTTGCTGGCATCTTTCAGAAAGCCAGTCTTCAATCCATTTAACCAATCTGCTATCTAATTCCATCTTCTGCAGTTTATGCACCAATCTGTTATGTAGTAATCTATCAAATGCCTTTGTAAAGTCCAAGAATATTCCTGCATATGAATCTACCTTATCCAAAACATTCTTCACCTTGTCATGAGATGTAAGCAGACTATTCTGAAGCAAGACCTGCCCTTCACATACCCATGCTGACCATCATAGAGAATCTTATGTCAGTTAACCCAGTACTGTATTTTATTTCTAACCAATTTTTACAACACTTGGATTACAACTGCTGATATACAGACCAGTCCATAATTGGTAACTTTTGTTCTAGAACCATGTTTGTGGAGAAGTATTATTTTGTCTCCTTTCCACTCCTTAGGAACCTTCTCCACTATAAGACGTTCATTAAATAACCAAGGGTCAAGGGCATGGCTAACTCTTTTGCACATTCTTTAAAAATACATGGTGATATCTCATCCATTCCCACATGCCTTATTGACATCTAACCTCAGCAACTCTTGATACAACTCTGATTCTTTCACCTTTAATTTTCTTAATCCTTGCCTCCATTTAACAAGTGTTAAAATGGAGGCAAGAGCCATAATTATTTTTCCTCTTACTTGCCTCATAGCAAAAAAAAATTTCCCTTGGATTAACTTTGACCTGACTGGCCAATCACCTTTCATATTCTACTTTTTCTTTTTTAACCGTACTTGTCACTTTTCGCTTGCACTTTATATTCTTCATGCATCTGTTCACTATAAACTGTATTGTACTTCGTCCATAACACGTCTTTTGTAACACTGTTAACTTGATTTCACTGCTCATCCATCTCACTCCTACTCTATTTATTTGTAATTAATAAGTTTAGTTTAATCCTTTATCCAAGTGTGAGCAAACAAAGTTTGCACCTGAAAGTATCTTCAGGACTGGGTTAAGGTAGTGCAACACCAGGCAACTCATTGCAAAGGTGGAGAAAGCTCTCATCACTCGTATCTCAGTATCGCCCATAATGCAAAACACATCTCATTGCAGATATGTGTAATGCTATGCATTAAGGCAAGGGCCACTACCCATACCGGTTTCGACCTTTATTGAGGTCTCGTCAGTGGGAGCCAGGCCCACTGATGAGACCTCAATAAAGGTCGAAACCGATATGGGTAGTGGCCCTTGCCTTAATGCATAGCATTACACATATCTGCAAGGAGATGTGCTTTGCATTTTGGGAGATACTGAGATACGAATGATGAGAGCTTTCTCCACCTTTGCAATGAGTTTCCTGGTGTTGCACTACCTTACCCCAGTCCTGAAGATACTTTCAGGTGCAAACTTTGTTTGCTCACACTTGGATAAAGGATTAAATTAAACTTATTATATTCTAACCAAGTGAAAAATAAACTCCCAACGTCTATTTATTTGCTTAACTCTTGTTATGCATTGCTTTTATTAGATACTGCCTTATTTCATGTGCACTGTCAGCATCTTATATTGTTTGTGGTATTGATGCTAGTTGACTGGAGAGCTTTTCATAATCACCCACCTTACAGTTCCTCATATATAGGGCCGGCTGGTGTCGTGTGCAATATACACAGGCACCACAGAAGAACAGGTGCCTAAAAGATGGGCCCATTTGCAAAGTGCATCTGTGGCAACAGCATTGATATTCAAAAAATATGAAATAAGAGTTTAAACGAACAACGAATGGTACAGAATGGTACATATAATTATGAATGTATGTAGTCTTCCGTTCGGGCCCTTCAGATCTTCTCGGAAACGAACAAATAAATTCTGAAATTGTATCCTGGACCCGATTATATCACTAATTTTTTTTTATTAAACTTTACGAAAATAAAATTTTCTTCTTTATTTTTTGATGTATCATAAATCAACTTATGATTAATTGTTGAGTTCCGTGTAAAAAAAAAAAAAATGTATAAACAGGACTATAGGTAACATTATACTGTAAAGCGGTTTTCATTTGTTTTTCATTTCCTGTTTGTTTTATTCACACTTTATTCAAAAAAAACTTTTTTTGGAAAGACGCCAAACATTAATCGCACACACAAGAAAAAGACTAGGCGTCAGCACTGCTCATATAGACCTTCTTGATAGCAACATTTTCCTGTTTTGTGACTACCTTCCAAACCAATACTTCATGATCACTTTCACAGGTAGCAGTGATACCTCATTCAAAACCACATTTTGTGAGAATATCACTAAATCTACGACTGATAAACCTTGTGTTGCTTCCATCACATATGCTTTAGATAGTTATCCTGCAGAAACTCAACAAATTCACTCTCCTTGTTACCATACAATATTTCTTCTTTGTAATCCTCATTCCTATAATTAAAATCTTCCATTAGGCTCATCTTCCTTTGACTTTCCCAACTAATTTAGCTAAACATTTCACAGTTTGTACTCTCCACATTCCCTGGCCTATTATAACAACATCCTAATTAGATATACTATTCTGTTGATCTCAACTTCACACCAAATAGTTTCAATCTTCACATGTACTACTATTTTTCACTCTCATGCTTGAAGGGCACAATTTCCCTGCTATCATTAACAATACTCTCCCTCCTCTCTTCACCTTCCTATCCTTTCAGAAAATTCTGTATCCTACTATTTCATATCCTGACAGTATATCATCCTCTATCAACCAAGTTTCACTTATGCCAATTATCTTTGGGCATACTAATTCAATCAATGCTACAAACCCAGTCCCTTTATTTCTGATGCTCCATACATTATTATACAAGCATAACAATTCTCCACTCTTTAAGCTCATCCTATCAATGCAATCACTCTGAACTCTTAGTATACTTTTCTCTTTGTTCTGACAATCCCCATTTTCCTGATCCTGACTGATTTTCACAATGCATCACAATACTCTGCTTTAATCACTTCCTCACCTTTTTTATCCATCCTCTTCTTATTCTTCCACAACCTGCTTCTCAACCTCTCTCTCTGACTCTTAGCAGTGCTAATTTTGTATGAACTCTGTGTACTCTTAGTAAACAACAATCGCTCCAAATGACCAGCACCAAAACCCATTCCATCAGCTTTGGACCATTCTAACTTCCCTTTGGATTCATTCCATATATTCACAAATCATGTCATTCAGTATCATTGCTCTTCTTCTCAGTTCACTACTCTCATATCTGGGCAACAAACTAACCACTTTCCCGATGACCCTATTATCCTTCACCTCTGCAACAACTTCTTCAAATCCCTTTCAATATTCTTTGTGTTTCACTATCCAAGTCATTTGTGCCCACTGCTACCACTAATTCTGATGCCTGTTCCTTCCTTCTATGCAAAACATCTAATATTCATTTTATTGTACCACCTGGAAAACATGTCTTATACACCCTATTTTTTACCACACCTTTAATGATTGAATCACCATATAAAGCAACCCTATCATCTTTAGATACTTGCTTCTTCCTATTAACCTCCTTTTCATTTACATCAGTTATTCTCTTCTTTAAACATTTGTTTTCCTCCTCCATCCATTTAACCTGAGTTTTCATTAACTTTTGCCTAAGCCCTTCAACACTTTTATTATTACCGCCGCAAGCACTTCCATCCATTGTATGATTATTCCTGGTAATACCGTTCTCACTTTTGGAATGCCCTAACCTTTCATCACACTTCTCACACACTATAATACATTCCTTTTTATCATTTAATCTAACACTCCATAAATCTTTAATGTTTTTGGGTGCATACATAAAACAATTGTTGGATCATATCCACTCCAAAAAGTCCAGGGAAAAACTAGAACCCGTCTAGTTGAGTGAGACCTTCTGCATTGCTGGCATACGCTTCTTTACTGCCACCATGTTTGTAATGTTAACTAGCACTTCTGCATTAATCAAAATAACAACCAAAGCAAACACTTTTTAGAATCACAATACCACAGTATAATGATTATATCCAGTCTAGCTATCATAAAAAAGTACTATTATACAAATCTACATGATGTAATTAAAAAAAAAAAAACTTTTTATAACACTTCAAATATGCCACTACTTCTCTTAGTGATACTCATCAGCAAAATTATGGATAGGATTAATGCCATTAGTGTTGAAGGGAAAAGGAGGACTGACAACTTTTTTTTTTTACTTCTTTCCCCGTATAGCCAGTTAGCTCAGAAGTATTTAGCTGGACTAGTCGTTCTTTATATAGGACTGGTCCTGAAGACAAAATTACTTTATCCTTATTGTAGCATGTGTAAAAATTGTTTCAGAGCAACTGGACCATGTGACCAAATAGCAAAAGACACTAATATGCTTAAGCCAAATTTTGGACTTTTAATTTAAATTTATTATCTCCTAATCTTTTTTTTTTTTCTGGTATATATTAATATTATTATTACGGGTGACTCCAGGGAGTCCTTAGACTCATCGAGGGAGGTCCTAAACATCATGTCCATACGACTATACGACATTCTCACAGTATCTATCATACCTTGCCTTGAACAAATATTAACAGTATTATGTCTGTACACAGTGCAAAAATTTGCATAAGATCTTTATAGATCTCTGCCATGATCTCATAAACATTATTATAAGAAAATAGGTTACAAAATCTGGCAACAAACTAGTTTGCATACTGTTCTGTTAATTTATTTGCAAGTCACAGAACATTTGTATTATTTAATAACCACCTTTGACATGTATCATAAAGTACATCCTTTGATTGCTATGATTATTGCTTACTCTTAATATATAGTGAAATTGTAAAGTTATCAATACATAGAAACAGGTGATTTTTAAATGAATTGTAACAATTTAATATTTTAAGAGAATTATATAGTTCCAGAAATATATGCTTTTCTACCAACATATCAATAGTTATATAAAAATAATATGATGATAACAGGTCATAAATTACTATTTTAAATTATTGAAAGTAAGCAACATAATAACCTAAAACCTGTACCTTATGCTGCTTACATTTGTTAATTAGAATTGATTAAAAACATGATTAGAATTGATTAAAAATTTTACTGAAACCAGAATTAGAGCATGACAAAGAAATATTACAATAATTAATGAAAAATTGTAAAGTATTTTTATGTAACAGCTATCACTGTTGCTACACCACTGTGGTGTGTATGTGTGTTTTTGTATTTTAAATAACTTTATTCTCAGTAATTGATTTAAATCATATATAATGATTAAAATTATCATTAATAGTAGTAGTGATGTCTTGAGTAAAAAGAAATATTTTACTGTAAATACATAACATAAAATCTAAGTTTTTACTGTAAATATTTGATTATTGAAGATTCATATAAGAATGATTCATTTGTGAATGCATTTTTGAAACCATTGCTCATGTAAATGTTTTTACTTGGAAAACATATGCATTTAAAATTCTAATTTAACATTTTATTTTCTTATGTGCTTTTTCGAAGTAAAAACTAATAGTATTAAAATTTGTATTTTGGGTATTTTTTGTGTTATTTACTATTCTTCATTTCTGAACTATTTTAGAATGTATATATGCACATATTTGGTTTCAAGTTTGTGTAAAGACATAATAAAAGTGCTGAAATAAACATTTGTTTTTTTGAGTCCTGTTTCTTTTGTATTTATAAATGTACTGAATATTGTAGTGGCAAATAAAGGAAAGGGATGTACATTCAACGACTTACAGTCCCATTTCCTATCTAGGAGATTGACTGTCATGATTTGACTCAGAGTTAACTATCTCCATATGAGACTGACTAGCTTACCTTTAATCGAAAGATCGGATAAAGGTTCCTTATGTCACGGACAGGAATCGAATCCAGATCTTTCTGCCCAAAGGGCTTCGTCTGTATCGACTGAGCTATGAAGGGTCTGACTTACAATGGTGTACTAAAAATGGAATATGATTTAAAGTTAAGGTTTATGGTTTAAAGTCAAAATTATCATAAGCTGCCATTCACAACAATATCCATAATTCCTTTTCATAGAAAGGAAAAATATACAAACAATTGGATGGGACTGCAATGTGTTCTCCCCCTCTCCTTTCTATTTGAACATTTTGAATATTAATATTGTGTGAGCACTTCCATAGAGTCCAAAGGCTTATGGTGGCAGGTCCAAACTATCCACATAATCTATCATAAATATATCTATATAAATATCCTTGAATCCATTAACAAAGTGCTCAACAAGTGAAAAATCTAGTCCTCACACTCTACTAACCACACCTTTTTTCAACTTCCATGGATGACCTCTTGTTCTCCCCCCCCCCCCCCCCAGTGCTGAGACATTTCCTCTATGTCAGTCCTATAAAACTCTTTAAGGAATGTAAATATTTCTACCATGTCCCCTCTTTTTTGCTATCAACCAACTTCTACAATCTACACACCCTCAATTCATTCTCATACTGAACATTCCACAGACCACTGACCATCTTGTAGCTTGCCTCTGAATCCTTTCTACCACTTTCTCATCCCCAAGAAACTCAGGAGACCAGACCTGAGCACAATAATTTAGATATGGACATATCAAGGCCTTATAAAGAGAAATAACATCCTTATCTCTACTTGTTAGCATGTTCTTCATTAGCCAAGTAATGAGTTACCTTAGCAATATATCCTCTGAACTTCAACTCTCTATCTACCCCCCCCCCCCAATACCTAGCTTTATTTTTTTCCCTGAGTACAGTTTCATCCGTGTGGTACACAGCTTCTCTCTCTCTCTATGTTCGCTGGGCATCTACAGATGCCGTATGGTCACTCTGATGTTCAGTGATGTGCCACACCAGGCCTTGCCATGCATTCCTGTTGTTTGCTTTTCTCTGAAGCAAACCATCCATTCTCATTGAAGGTCTACCCCTTCCTCTTTTTCCAGGAACTTTACCTTGTATTACTGTTCTGAGGAAGTCTCCTTTCTATGTGTCCAAAATATTTTAACTTTCTTCTATCAATATCCTTAAGGAGTCTTAAAGTTCTGATTTTTTCTAACACCCATTCATTTGTACGCCTTTCAATATATGATATCCTCAACAGCCTTCTGTAATACCCATCTCAAAATCAGATATCCATTTCTTATCTGACGTCTTTAGGTTCCAAGTCTCATATCCATAAGTCTCTGTTGGAAAAACAACTGCATCCAAAATCCTCAACTTTGTTCCCATGGAGATAGATCCATCCTTCCAAATTTTAGACAGATCTCTGACTGTTTTTTCTGACGTCTTCTGAACAGCAATTCTTTACATTAATAATGGATCCCAGGTAGTCAAACTTGCTGACTTCCTCAATTCTTTCTCCATTAAGGTACACTTGTTTCTCAAGAGCTTCTCTGTTTGTATTTCCTTTAAGAACCATAATCTTTGTCTTGCTAGGATTGAGTTGAAGTCCTCTGTTATCGTTATTCCTATATCTTGTTAACTTTGTCAAGAATTAGTCCTAGTTCTTCCATGTTATTACAAAGGAGTACTGTATCATCAGTATACCTCAGAATACTGATCAATCTACTGCCTATCCAACAATTTTTGCCTTTATTCTGCTCCCTCCAATTTTCCATATAACCAGTGTCATATCCATCCCCCATTTTCTAATTTGCATACCAGAGTTCCATGTGGTATTCTGCCAAATGCCTTTGTGAAATCCAGCAGATTCATCATGTAGCCATTTTCTTGATCCAACTGAGCTGTCACTCTGTTATAAAAAAAAATTAATTTACTAAGGCATGACTGACCCTACATAAAGCCATATTTCCTGTCACAGAGTATCATATTCTTATCTATCCATTCTTGAATTCTCTTTTTGATCCAATTTTTTCCATTACTTTTACTGCCACTCACAAGATACCAATTGGTCTATAGTTTACTATGTGCTGCAGTCTTAGAACCTCCCTTATGTAAGAGAATTATTTTACCTTTTTTCCACTCCCTTGGGACTCTACCAGAGCTGAGACTTAAAGAGCCTAGCCAGAAGCATTGCCAGTTCTAACTTGCACATTCTTGCAAAATGTAAGCTGATATCTTATCTAATCCCATAGCTGTATTTACTTTCAGATTCCATAATATCCTAAGAACATCCAATTCATCTACCTCTGTTCCCACATAAGTTTTTGTCACAGCATTAACCTCACTTGGATGATATACCCTTGCAAAGTGTCACTCGGTAACTCAACTATTTTATCTGCTTCTGTCACCTTGTCACAATCAGCATTCATTAAGGTCATTCTTTCTCTTGCCACATAATAAAAGAACTCTGGGATTTGCTTTGGCCTGCTTGGCTAGTGTCATAATGTTATTTTGCCTTCCTTAACATGC
Organism: Typopeltis vanoorti; assembly: GCF_054136105.1. Classification (NCBI taxonomy): domain Eukaryota; kingdom Metazoa; phylum Arthropoda; class Arachnida; order Uropygi; family Thelyphonidae; genus Typopeltis; species Typopeltis vanoorti. The sequence continues at coordinate 80,799,275 of NC_143554.1, read as the reverse complement.
TAGTCATCTTTCTTGCCTGATTCTTATACTGTTGATGAGTTTGTGGGTCACATTTCTCATTATATATCCTCAACATCATTTTCTTTTTCTGTAGCTCATGCTTAATGATATTACTCATTCATATAACTCCTACCTGATTAACCCTTCTTACCTTAAGTATACAATTTAATATTGCTTCCTCTAGATGCCCCTTAACTATCTCCTATACACTACTAATATTCTCTCTTGCAAGGTTTTATACCAAAGCATATCCTTAAATTTCCTCCTCAATTTGTCATAATCATCTGCCTTGTAGTTCCATATATATCCCTTCTTGGCAGATTATTCCTAGTGTTTTACAATCTCCCAAGTCAAATCATCACGGTCACTCCCTAAATTTGTGGGATTCTACATCATTCCTTCTGCACAATCTGAGTATTGATTCACTTTCTATTGGTTCCCTCTTCAATTTGCTTCTATCATGGCATGGCAGGAGACTTACAATGTTCACCTTCTTGCTCTTCATTTTTGCTTCGTCCAACAACTCCTTCACATCTTCCCTCATGGAATACTTCACATTATACCATCTCACATCATTAGTGCTAATCAAGACAATTAGTTCTTTTGCCTTACCTTTCTTTATTCCAATGGCATGACTAATATAATTAATTTTTGTGCCATGGAAACATTTTGCTCTACTTTTGTTAAGTATTCCTCTGATCGTAGTCTCTGTACATAATTTTCTCCTTACCTTGTTTTTCTTGTTCTTTCACATGGTCTCGATTCTTTTCGGAGCATGCGTTTCTTTCTCTTCTCAGCTCAGCTAATCTCTTGCCACTTCTGCAACCTTTTGTTTTTTTGCTCTTTGTCCTGTTATTTCCTTATTTAGGTCCATTTCGTTCTCTTGTATTTCCACCACTTCACTTTCAACATTTACATTTTCCATTATACCATCGATATTGTCTACTCAACTAATATTTGCATCATTCTTGCCACCTAACTGGCACTCACTCTCAAAACACTTAATACATATTTGCTTACCAGTTTCACTCTCCTTCTATAAATCTTTTAACTTTCGTGATGAATCTTGTACACATGGCACTGTACAAAATCATGTAAATTCAAATCGCCCAAAATGACATCTTTGCTACTATGCATTGGTGCCATACCAGCAATATCTTATTTAAACAAAACAAGGTTTACTTACAAACTAAACTGTTAATCACATACCTATATAAAACAAAACTCTGAATTAATCTAATATTGTTAAACAAAAATATGAAAAAATTACATCTTTCAGCAGCACTAATAATGACACAGCACAAACAATCCACCACCTTGTGATCAAGTGCTACACAGCTTAAATACTTTGGCTGTGCTAGATTAATATGTTTGCTATTTGGCCTCATGGCCTAGAGACATTGGATACATTTTTAACTTATCTTAACAGCCTACATCCTAAAATAAACTTTGTAAAAAAAAAAGTAAACAATTGTTTCCTCTTTTTAGAAACTAGTGACACAACTGCGTAATGGCTCATCACCGTTTTCCATTTACAGAAACCTCACACTACAGGAAGGTATTTACATAATATTGCACCATCAATCCCAACAGTAAATCATCCTTAAAACACATGTCAAGCTATGGCTATTTGTTTAAATGAGACACCCTTTTAAACTGAGCTTAGGTACCTTTGTAAGACTTTTAGCTAATGACTACAACCCCTATAAAATACTGGTCCTCCCCCTCCCCTTACAACATGCCAGATCACAATAAAATCATTCCTACCCTTTATATTCAAGGTACATCAGAAAAGATAAAAAATTTCTCTGCAAATATGATCTCCATGCCACTTTCAAACCACTATAAATTATAAATTAAACAGTAGTTTAACTTCAAGAGAACAGTGAAGTTGAAGCCTAATTTGGACAGACTGGTAGATCAGTTAACATCTGCCTTGAAGAACACAAAAATTACATCTGGGATCATCTGTGACGGGTCTGGACTTGACAGACTATGTACTAAATACTCCACATGTTCTTAAGTGGATGATGAATTTTATTGCATAGTGTAAGCCCACCCGGCTTATTGGAGGTTTGAAGTGGCTAAAAAGTTCCATGTTTAGTCTCTAGGACATGGTTTCTGGACTATGTAAAAAATAAGTATAAAATACAAAATCATTAAAACTATTAAAAAAATCCTTAGCCTTCCTGTGGTATGAATGTATTATAGGTTTACAAATAGACCTTTCATAGGTGGGATCCAAATAAAAAAAAGAACATAGGAGATTAAGAAGACATCAGTCTTACCTAGAAGTTGCTATATAGGTCTGAGTGGCTATTTTTAGAATCAGCATTGTCTATGAAGTTTACCTGTTTTGTGGGGTTAAAAAACTGGAATTTCCAGGAGGGAAAAATCTTACTACCTCCATATGAGACTGGCTAGCTCACCTTCACTTGAAAAGTCCCGATTCTTCATATTCTAGACAGGATTCGAACCCGGGTCAATAATGACTGAGCTACAGAGGCTCCATGAATATGTATCATTTGCAAAATTTGGTGCTTGGATAAAATGACGAAATAATACAGTTTCTTTTAAAGTATAATTTTTCTTCTTTCTTTCCACGCAAAAATTGCTTGTTTGGTTATAGTGGATGCTAGAATGTTATCAGAACTGCTGATAGCAATTTGTGATGGTAGGTGATAATTCTGATTTTGACTAAGAACACTTGTCATATTTCCTGGAAAATGCACAGTGAATAAATTAATGAATGCTATATTAACATTTTTGTATAACAACATATAATGTACCATGTCATTACTGCAAGGACTATGGCTACATTGTTTGAAGAAAGTGTGAAGGCAAATATTAGACTGGCCAGCATGAGTCCCATTTTAATCCCTGTAGGACACCTTTGGGAAGTGTTAGAATATTGTCTGACGATAAGACATATTTTAGTGTTGTATATTATTATTATTCAGGGCCTCCATGGAGTTGCTCACCTTAGACAATATTGTTTGTCATGCCACTCAAACCCATTTGCTGTCTTCACATTTACTACCCTCCATGCAAAAAAAAGCCACTTCTCACTTGTCATATTGGTAGTATTTCTTCCAGTTTTCAATTATGTGAATTTCTGTACTTGGGGAAAAAAAAAGATTGTTCTGATGTAGTAATATTTTATTCTCCATTTAAATTAAAAGCAGAATTTTTGATACATTTTTACAGCTCGAACATCATACAAATGTATAAATCTCAAATACAGTATGGATTATGATGCCACTCTTCTGAGTGGCCTTTCTACTAAATATTGATAAGCATTAGGTATTTTGGGCTGATTCTTTTCTAAAAATGGCAGCTCCTGTAGTAAAATTGAATATCGTTATTACATGACACTTCCGAGTTCAAGGGTTCATAGTGGGAGGCCACTCTACACTACAATGTCAATATTAATACAGGAACTGCCATTTTTAGAAAAGAATCAGCCAAAATACCTGATGCTTATCAATATTTAGTAGAAAGGCCACTCAGAAGAGTGGCATCATAATCCATACTGTACTTGAGATTTATAACTCATTTGTATGATGACCTAAATTGCAACTCAATGAACCTTACTGCTCTAACTTGAATTTAGCTGTACAGCAGTACCAGCAAGGATAGGCTGCTTGCCACTCCATTAAACCAAGGATGATGGATAGTGAAATGAAGATAAATTTAAAACAGGTTATTTAGATTGCAAATATAAGAAATATGCATATAAATAAAAAATAAAACATGGAACCAGACATAAAAATGCTAATACCAAATGACACTATATATCATTCGAGACTAGAAGAGCATTTAAACTAGCATTACATAATTGGAGGGTGGGGGGAGAGAATAATCATCTAATGCTTACAGTCCAACATTTCTGATCAACATGATCCATTTTCATCATGCTCCAATTCTGTAGCCATTTATCATGATCCTCCAGTTTATAATGCTCCATTCCATAGTAAGTGACAAAAATATCTCAGGTACAGTTCCTGTACAGCAGTGTTTCCCATAGTATGGTATGCTTATCCTTCCCAAAGGCGATATGTGAAAGATCTTTAGAATGTACAAGGCTTTTTTTTTTTAATTTTTTATTTATTTTTTATGCTGTTGTCACACTTAAGTGCAGGCCTATCCTATAATTAATCCTAAAATAGGAATTTTTCAGTTATTGAAATATATATAGGAAAGCGCCTCAGTAGCGCAATTGGAAGAACAATGGTACGTTGCGCCCTTCAATTAGAAAAGGCCTAAGTTCGATTCTCGTCATGACGGGAGGAATCTTTATATGGACTTTTTCAAAGGTGAGTTAGCCAATCTCATGCAGAGGTAGCAGGGTTTTTCATCCCGCATACAGAAAAATCGGCCCTTCAGAACATGCAATTTACAGACAAAAAAATACTAGCTGTGGTGGTAGTGGTTGTGGGCAGTAGATGGCGTTGATGTAGGTGATTGGTAGTAGAGGTTCTGTGTAGTAGTGGAGACGGAGAGTTGTACAGTAGGTGTCCTCCTGCAATGAGTCTTCGGACTCCTTGGAGGTGTCACGAATAATAATAATACTTTTTAAACAAAATGTGTCTCCAATGTCAACTGATTTCCATTGGGGCCACATCTGGTTGGTACGATTGCATTCCAACCAGATGGTTCAAATTTGCATTAAAGGTTTAAATTCAAACAGCTCGAACCATGCAGTTGGAAATTTCCACTAAATTTCAGAATCATTTGTATCTTAAATTGTAATGATTCTCAGCAATTGTTTCACCGCATGCATATCTACTGAATTTTCTGCACTTGTGAATCTAAAAAACAAATGTCACCCAAACAATTTCAGTCGTTGAAAGTTTATTTTTCACTTGGTCAGACTATAATAAATTTAGTTTAATCCTTTATCCAAGTGTGTGCAAACAAAGTTTGCGCCTGAAAGTATCTTCAGGACTGGGGTAAAGTGGTACAACACCGGGCAACTCTTTGCAAAGGTGGAGTAAGCTACCAACATTCCTATCTCAGTATCTCCCATAATGCAGAACATTATGGGAGATATTGAGTTAGCATTATGTTTTGCATTATAGGAGATACTGAGATAAGAGTGTTGGTAGCTTGCTCTGCCTTTGCAAGGAATTGCCTGGTGTTGTACCACTTTACCCCAGTCCTGAAGATACTGTCAGGTGCAAACTTTGTTTGCACACACTTGGATAAAGGATTAAACTAAATTTATTACAATTTCAGTCATCTCATTAAACTTTGTTTTATTATTGAAAATTTAAATTTCATAATTTTTGTTTATACTACATGTGGATTGGATTCGTATAACTAAAATGTATTTAATATTTTAAAAATTGTTTCACATGTTTGTAATTTATTATAATGTAAAATGTTAAATACTTTTACAAATATTAGTGTTTGAATAAAATATTATAGCTTCTCCTAAATTGCTTTTGCCTGAGAGGGGATTGTTGACAGGAAGTCTAATATTATGCTAACAGTGGTTCTGTCTACTAAATCAACATTCAATTTCAGACACTGAACTACAATATCATTTAACTCCCAATATCTTAATGGCATAAGCTTGTCCTAATTCAGCCACACAATTAACTATGACTACAGTTAGTGTTCACTTCCCAACTCATGTTTACATATGTTTTAAACTGGTATATAAGTGATGATAAAGCAAAAACTCTTAAAGTGTTTATTCAAGAATTTACAATTTATGTTTACAGCGAATTCTCCAAAATTGCTACCTTTCATCAGATATATAATGCAGCTTATCTGTGCATGTATCTTGCTACATTAGTTCAGTAGAGTTGGAATGCAAGCTGTATCCAAAATACAACTAAACAGTGAATGTCACATTTCCATCACTTCTGTCTGGTACACTAACTCTTTGATCTATCCACACACAAAAATCCAAAAGGTTTACACCTGGAGCAACAAATTATGGACCAGCATGACTGATCTACTGAGCAAGGAAACATTCATCAAAATGCATTTTCACTGCATAGGAAAAATGCAAGGAGCTCTGCTATTTAGTCAAAAGGTATGTCATTTGACATTAGTAACAGCAATTCATCTTGTAGAAAGTCTTTTTACTTGGTTATAATTTAAATTAAACTTGCCAAGAAATTATATTCTTGTTTAATCCTTTATTCAAGTGTAAGCAAACAAAATGTGTGCATGACACATCTTCGTGACTAGGCTACTTGTTATGTAAAGGCTAATGACTTCTCTGCTAAGGCAATTAATGTGAAGTTATTAGCCTCTACATATAAATAGCCCAGTTGTGAAGATGCTTCACATGTAAGTATAGAGCTTCCATAGCTCAGTCAGTATAGACAAAGCCTTTTGGTTGGAAAGACTTGGGTTCGATTCCCATCCATGACACGAGGAACCTTTATCTGGTCTCTTTTGACTAAAGGTGAGTTAGCCAGTCTCATATAGTGGTAGAGGGTTTTTTCACCTGGAAATGCAGGTTTTTCGTTCCTTAAAACAGGCAAACCAGCCACATGAACACACACACACGGATCTGCAGTCATAAAATACATACTTAATCTCTCATTAGGAGGGCTCAACCCATCCTAAGGGAGGAAAGGAGGAAACCCCCCACATGAAATAAATAAACATTTAAATATGACTTGGATAAAGGATTAAACAAGAATATAATTTCTTGTCGAGTTTAATTTAAGCAATTCATCTTGTAGAAATTGTAGATAAGTTACCTGTAAACCTTAAAAAATAAACTAATCAACTTTTTAAAAGAATACCACACCATATACTGACACTAAAGCAATGTTAAAAATTACTTTCCATAGTAGCATCAGGATTCCTGACTCTCCACATGAATTTTTAGTATTGTTGACCACTGTTGTAGGTGAATTTACTTTATCACAGAACATTATCATGATGTGATTGCAATAGAGCCAATTGCAAATTTCCTTCTGTTTTATGATCCCCAGATTAAAGGTTATGATTTTATATGTGGTACAGATACTTTCACGTAATATTTTACGTTATTATTATTATGATGATGATTCAGGACCTCCATGGATTCACAAGACTTGTGGAAGGCCTCCAAAAAAAAACACAGTCTGTCATACCACTCCTTCAACTTATTCACCATTCATGCTCTCACGACTCTATCAGGCACTGCATTCCACAGTTCAGCCACTCTCCATGCAAAGAAACACCATTCCTTACCCTCTTGCTCTCAACATCCTTTTGCATCTTCCAGGAATGTCCCCCCTTGTCCTTGCTCCTGTTCCTCCAAACAAAAGAACTCTCTCAGTGTCATCCATGTGATTACCTCTCAACAGTTCTTAATCATATCACCTCTCCTATCTACCAAACTTTGCAGTCCACATTCTCTTAGTCAATCCTCATAACTAACACTGTACAGTCCTGATATCATCTTTGTTATCTATGTACTGTTTCCAAGGTTAATTTATTCCCTTCAAATCCTGGGGAGCAAATTTGAGCACAATAGTCCAGGTGTGATCTGATCTGATCAGGGCTTTATACAATGGAATAACAATTCCTTATCTCTGCTGGTCAGTGTCCTCAGTATTGCAGCAGTCTTCTGGGTTACTTTCACCACCAAAGGTGGTGAAAGTAACCCAGAAGATTTTTCCCTGAATTTCAGGTTTCTGTCAGTCGTCACCCCCCCCCCCCAAGATCCCTTTCCTCTTCCATTTCCTCCAGCAGCGTATGCATCCCCCCCAATTGATGTATTCCAAACTTCAAGACTTTACATTTAGCTGAATTAAACTGACCCCCATTCATTTGCCCATCTGTCCAGTTTATTCAAATCCTCTTGCAGCTCTACCACATCTATTACTAATAACCCTTCCCAGATTCAGCTATCTGCAAACAACTGAATTTCCCCCCCAAAAAAAAATCTATTGGTATCATTAATATAAAGATTAAACAATAGAGGTCCCAGTACTGAGCCCCCTGTTGAACACCACTTGTAACCTTCTGCTTCCTTGATACTGCTGTCTGATAGGTATCAGACAGCCAATCCCTAATCCAATTCGCTAACCTGATATCCAAACCCATGTGCTTCAACTTAAATATCAGCTTATCATGTGGCATCCTCTCACATGCATTTATAAAATCCAAAAAGCAGAGTATGCCTTTCCCTCATCAACTGCTTTTGTCACTTTATTATAAAAGGCAATCATATTACTAAAACGAGCGCCTCTTAACAAATCCATGCTGACTCTTACAGATAACGTTACCTCATCTGCTCAATGCTGCATATGATCCCTCACTAATTTCTCCAAGATCTTAACAACTACTAATAAAATACAAACTGGTCTATAATTTGACACTTCCATTCTACTACCTCTAATGCAATGACACTATCTTCTACTCCTTTCCTGTGGCCAGACTCATTGAAAAGCCAGGTCAGTGGAGCTGTCAGTTCTTTAGCATATTCTCTTAAAACCCATCCAGTCCTATTGCTTTATTGACATTCAAAGTACTCAGTATTTGAAACATACTCTCTTCTTGCACTTCTAAACCTTGAAACTGCCACATCCCTCTGGTATTAAAAACTACTTCTCCAAGATGAAATATCCTAATAAAGTGTTCACTGAACAACACTGATCATTCCTCCTCCCACTGGCCACATAATAAAAGAATTCCTTAGGATTTTCTTTGGATCTCAGGGCTAATCTCTCTTAATATCCACTTTTGCTTTCCTTACCATACTAGTCATTCTTCTGGCTTGAGTCTGATATTCTTCATGCATGTTCTCTCTACCTCTTTCCTTATATCTCTTTCATAACTTTTTTTTTAACTGTTCCCATTTGATTATGTCATCCACTTTACACTAAATTGTGTTATATATATATATATATATATTTTTTTTTTTTTTTTCACTAGTGGTATACAACTTGCCATCACTACTAATAAATATTCCTTACCAGTTACCAAGCACTGATGATATCTTCCCTTCCAATTCCTCCATCCATGGAGCTTCTCTCCTTGACATACCTCCAAGATATTGTGAAATTTTATACACGAACATAACTGAGAGTTCGACTGTACCACTAATGTTTTCTCATTCATCATATACAACCACTGTACATGCTCAGAAGTCCATATGCTGGGAAATGTTTCATTCTTGCAATTTGTGAAACACGCTTATACACAGATTAGATTTGGATAACATTACTTGTATTCAGCATTAGAATATGGTGGCAAGGTTAATCATTTCACAAAACAGGCAAACCAGCCAGAACACATTCAGTTAACAGAATAGTATACTGGCCACATATCCTTAGTTGCTTCTTCCATTACCCCAAACGGCAGCAGCAATGCATGCTGTGAGAGAACAGTAACTAGTTGAGTAAGCATCTTTAAGCTTGTTTCAAGTTGTAGCTATGCAAACTGTAAATTTTGGAACACTTTTTCCAGGTACATGCATGCTTACTTTTTTTTTTACTACTGAAAAATTCAAGCTGCTAGCAGCTCTAACTATTCACTATTGGATCCATACTGACATGAAGGTTTTCTGCACATCTCCCCCCCCCCCCAAATACATATAAGTTCCCAAAGGTATGCATATTTTTCTCAGTAGGATTAGTCTGTATATACTGGCTTGCTAGTTCTCTAAACAGAAAGCAAATGCTTTTATGTTTCTGTAATCTGTTTGAATTTGCACTGTGGTTCTAGTGTATTATGCACAGGGCCGGCATTACCATTTAGGCAAACTAGGCAACCGCATAGGGCACAAGCCATGAAGGGGTGCAAAACTTTCAAAATTTTGCAAAATTGAAGGCAAGAAAAAATTAAAATTTGATTTTCATATATTATACATATTGTATATTACTTTGTATATTATTAATAAAGCATGCCAAAATAATTTTAATTTCTTATATTTAAAATTTCATTAAAAAAAATATCCAACTTGTGAAATAAGGGGCGCACTTGTAAACTTTGCCTAGGGCACAAAATAACCTGGCACCAACAGTGATTATGCATAAGCCACTAAATGGTTTTCCCCAATTTTCTCTATAGTTTTATTAAAGATCATTTTGTGTATCTGTGCATTAACACAGGCACAACCGTACGTCTGAAAGATTAATAATAGCTAATTTTTTTTTAAGTGCATATTTTAGTGTCTAGTAGCAATATTTGCAGTGAATTTTAGCACAAGTCAATGCACAAGCTTGATCTCTCATCCGATCTCCATAGAATTTTCCATCTTCTCAAAGAAGATTTTTAAGTAGATTACTGTTAGTTATGTGCCAAGTAGTTAACTAGTTTTATCCATTTGGTAAAACAGATTCATATCCAGGATATTTATTATGATAAGTTTACCAATTTATCTTAATATTGCTAGAAACCTGCAAGGGAAAAAAAAAATAGAGAAAAAAATAAAATAAATTAAAAAAATATATATATATTTCATGTAGTCTTGTGGCATTTCAACTGAGACACTTCTATATGAGGCCACAGGCTGTTTTTTCTATATATAATAATTGTAAACCCTTTTACATTGTGTTTTACATTGATATTTATTGTATTTCTAAAAACAATTATTTTGCAAGCAGAAAAAAAAAAAATTCTGCTTGGACATATTAAACACTACTTATGCATGGTTTTTATGAGCATTTTATTTATGTAATCATTGAACTGAAAAATATACATACTTTTGATTATTTGTATCAGAACAAATTTTCCCATTTTTTACAAGAGTATAAACAAAGTAAACAGATAATAATGTGATATAGAGGTATCAGTTCAATTTTCTTCCCTTAAGTTGAAATATAAATTATGAGGAATGTTGTGAATGACAGAGATTCTAAAATTTGCGTTAACAGATGGATGATAATGTTTTTGCATATCTGACAGAAAATGATAGAGAATATATTCATTCTAGGCCCTTCTCAGTCAATGGTACATATATTACAGCTTGGCCATCTTATCTTGAATATTTGGCTAACCACATATGGCACAATTGCTTTTTTTTGGCTTTACCACACTACTTAGGTGGGTGAGAATTTTATGTCAAGTCCTGAAATATAATGTTATGAACGCACTCTTCGACACTCTGGACGACGAACACTGTATTTTGATCTGCATTTGTTTTTCTTGATATCAAAAATACTCATTGGAGAACACATTTCTAATACCAACCATCCATCATAACATGCATAATATTTCTGGCAGTCTGTCTCATGTGGAAAATATTTTCCTTCACTGTTTGGCTCAGTACAGTCAATTTGGAAGGGAACAGGATAAGGAACAGTTGTATCTACACTATTATTAAAATCTAAATCGAATGAAACATGTCTATCAAGTTCTTCATTAATTGTTTTCAAGAGTAAATTAGGACTACCACAGATTCCTTTAAAGTCATCCATATCAATGGTCCAGATGAAGACACCTCCATATCCATTGTTCTTAATGAAATCCATCTAAGAATTTAAAAAAAAATACAATTTTATTAACTCCAGTTTCTGTTACTCTAGAAATTTATTTTTTATAGAGAGCTACTTCTTTTTAATTAAATAAACCTAATTTTTTTTATCTCAGCATGCAAAACAACAACAACAAAAAAAAAAAAACTGGAAATATCATTAGTTATCCTAACAGGTAAGTTGCAGTGAGCTAGTATTTAAATTTCATGTTTAAAAACAACACAGCTACTGATTTTTTTGAAAAAAAAATATTTTTATAGAAATATTCTAAACCTCTGCTAAGTAATAATTATATATATAACTAAGCATCACTGTACCAGTGGTCTATGTAAGTCAGATGTTACATTCAAAATAAATATAAAAATATTATCTTTATCATATATTTCTTCAGTGCTGGGTTTGTCTTTTTAATCCTACCAAAAAATAAAATTTATCGTGTAATTCTTCACAAAAAGTGATTTAATAACCAAGGTTTATGTTTATCGTGACAGTAAAACAAACTTGTTGACTAAAATTCTGCACAAGCTAACTAGCTTGTGCAGAATTTTAGTCAACAAGTTTGTTGTATTTCAAATATATTTATTTATATATTACTTTCTGAGAGAGAGAGAGAGAGAAAGAAACATTTATAGGTGTATTTTTTCAAACAATCTGTTTCTTTTAAACAATAATTAGTATAACTAATTTACCATTTCAAATGTAATCAAACATAATAAACATAAAAATGTTGTTGAAATCCTGCAGGATGATCTAAGAAGATTTAGTGTAGATAAAAGATAATTGCAGCCAATTTAGTGTGTCAAACTGTAAAATTATGCCATGCACTATGGGATGAAAAAGAAGTACAGACTAGGTGTTACATAAATACGTAGGCTGTTCAATAAGTTATAAGACTATATTTATACAGAAAACAGATTACCTTTAATCGTCATCATTTACATGGTCTTTTTCGAAGTAACTACCGTGATACGCGATGCATTTGCCCCAACGTTGCATCCACTTCTTAAACACATGTGAAAGTCCTTTTTTTTGAGAGTTCTTTCAAAACCATTCTGCAGCTTTTACATGCTTTGTTGCTTTCGAAATGGCGGCCTCTTAGTGGTTTCTTGAGCTGAGGAAACAGCTAGAAATCGCAGGGTGCGAGATCAGCACTGTATGGAGGATGTGGTAGGATATCTATGTTGTTGTTCTGCAAAACGTCCACTACACAACCAGCAATATGTGGACTTGCATTATCGTGGTGCAATAAGAAGCCATTCTTCAGTAATGGACGCTTCCTTTTGACGTGCTGTACCATTGTCCATAAAACATCCGCATAGCATGAGCCATTTACATTATTCCCGGGTTCTACAGCGTGTTGGTAAATAATGCCTTCGTAGTCAAAAAACATTATGGTCATAACTTTACCAGACGATTTTACAGTTTTTGCTTTCTTGAGGGTAGGCGAAGACGGATGCTTCCATTCACTGCTTTGTTGTTTCATTGTAGGGTCATAGTGATACAACCAAGCTTCATCTGCTATAATGATGCATTTTAAGAAGTTGTCACCTTCTTGTTCTGGTCTTTCTTTCCATTCTGTGCACACATCCACTCGATTCTGCATTTTCTCCAGTGTCAAGAGTTTGGGAATCCATCAGGCGCAAACACGTTTCAGTCCCAAATGTTCAGCCATGATTGAGTGAACACTTCCCACAGAAATATTCAGGACAACATGCAGCTGGCGTACTGTAATTCTGTGATCCTCCTTGATGATGATCGCTGCTGTGTTGATCATTGTCTCTGTGATGGACGTTGAAGGTCTTCCCTCACATTCAAGATCTTCCACATTTTGCCTTCCTTCCTTAAAAATTTTATGCCAGCGAAAAACACTTGCCCTCAACATTGCTTCATCGTGGAAAGCTTCGCATATCATGTTAAAAGTGTCCGATGCCGATTTTTGCAAATGCACACAAAATTTAATCGCATAATGCTGTTCCAAGGATGCTTCCATTTCGACAACTGGTTGCGGCTTGTAGGCATACCGAAACAAGCTTGCATTTAGTCACGTGACACTCTGGCACATCAGCCTGCCTGTATATGCCACTATCAACTTCTTTTGTTAATACAGACAGCAACGTTTCTTTATTACACAGAAATTAATATTCTGATGAGTGGTTTCGCGACAATGAAATTAGTCTTAATACTTATTGAACAGCCCTCGTATAATTGCATTGCAAGAAATAATTGATGAGACTAGGAAATTTAGGGGTGATGAACAAGAGAGTTCAAGTTCAGAGAACACATTGCAGAAGTGGTCAAGAGATCTTGAATGTTCAAATATATACTGACAAACAGGGATTAGGAAGTTATTTTCTCCAGTTTATATTATTTCACATTAAAAGTTAAGCTGAATTTTTTGACATTTAATTTGTCTTCTGTCACTATGCTGTTCTCTGCTGTTTTTCAAACAGACTCAAAATTTATTGCTACACACTGCATGATTTAAAATAAAGATAGTACTAGAACTATAACTGCTTTGCAACTACTGTACACAGCATAGATACAAGGATGATGGAACATTTGCTTTTAGGATATAAGAAACATTTGTAAGGGCTTTTTAAATGAAATAAGTTAGCTAGTCTTGTAAAAGTGAGAAGGTTGATGTGGCCATAACTCCAGCCAATCCCTGCACCTATTCTAATCCCTCTCCTCTTCCTCTGTATGAATTATGAGGTTTGGTTTCATGCTAGTAGTTCTGTCAGTTGGAGTAGGACTTTTCTGTGATATGAAGGATAAGTTTTTTTGTTATTATTTTTAAGTTTTACAAACTGTTTATGTTCAGTTTGAGTCCTTTTGTGCTTGATTTAGGTGAGAGCCTAAGCATAAATTGTATTTTAAAATTTATAAAGATAAATTGCCAGCCTGGTTGTCTGAGTGGTTAGCGTATCCGCTCTCCAGCCAAAAGGCTGCGGGTTTGAATCCCGCTGTGGGCATGGATGTTTGCGATTGTCTGTGAAAATACTAGTGGTAGTGGTGGTGGTAGATGGTGTTGGTGTATTGAGTGGTGCCCTCCCTACTCTACAACTAATAATAATAATAATAATAAAACTTATACCTTTCTAAATTTAAAACTTATTAGTAACAGTTGTAATATGGTACTGTGGTGAGAATAAGAACCCTGCTCTGAAGAACAAGAGCACTTTTTCAAGCCATTTCAGGTTTGATACTGGATAATGAAAATACTGCTGGAAAAATGGGGAGAAAAAGCAATAGGGCTGGGATTATAAGTGTTTTGTGAAAATAGGAGTGAAATAAGAAGAAACATCATGAAGTGAGCTCAGTGTGCAGGTTGTGCAAGAAGAATTACTAGTTTGTAGATGCACAGATTGATTTTGATATATCTATAAGTCCAAAGTTTTCTCAACAAAAGAATAATATGAATAATCAGGGAAACTGAAGCCACTGGAGTGTAAAAATTAAAAAAATTTTTGTGAAAGTACTGTTAAATGAGTGAATGTGAAAATGGGAATTATATAAAAAAGTGAGGGTGAAGGGATGATCCTCAGTGTAGTGGACCTGGATGTCGAGTGTTGATGAGGGTGACTGCAAGGTAAACTTTTTTTATTTATTTATTTTGATTTGACTTTTATGATGCAAAGACATGAAAGATCATACTGTGTCAGGACACAGGTTACAGCAGTACATATGGTAAATGGTTAGTAGGACAATCATAAACATCCATGCCCTTGTTGGGATTTGAACCCACAGTCTCTTGGCTGGAGAGCAAATACTCTAACCAGGTGGGCACAAGGTAAACCAGAGTGGATGAATGCTGAATAATAGCAGTTAATGATTTTAACCAAAAGGATAATAGATAATACATGGATATGAAAAGTTAGAGGACAAATTGTGGTGCCTGTTTACTAATTCCAGAATTATCAGGAACAAGAAAGAGGAGTTTATTGCTATAGTAGGTATATTTCAGCATTAATAAATAAGCAATATGTCCTCTAAACATAAACTCTCTGTCTATCAAAACCCCTAATTCTCTAGCTTTATCTATTTCCATTAAGTACAGTTCCATCAATGTGGTACACAGCTTGTAATCTATTTATTCCGATATGCATAATTTTTCATTTCTCCACATTAAACTGACATCCATTATCTTTTGCTCATACTGTGACAGTGTATTTAAATCATCCTGCAAGCTCTCCACATCACTTGATTAACAATTACTGTACCTAATTTTGAATCATCAGCAAACAACTGAATGTTTCCTTTCAGGTTATTTCCAATATCATTTATGTACAAATTAAACAGCAGTGGTCCCAGTACTGAACCTTGCAGCACACTCCTAGTCACTTGTTTTTGCCTTGATTCTGCCCCTCCATGATACCACTTTTTGATATCTGTCACCCTCTTATCCATCTCCATTTGTTCTAATTTGCACAACAGAGTTCCATGTGGTATTCTGTCAAATGTCTTTGCAAAATCCAGCATATTCATTGTGTAGCCATTTCCTTTATCCAACTCAGCTGTTACTCTATTATAAAAACTTAGTAAATTACTAAGGCATGACGGGCCCTTCACAAAGCCATGTTGTCCTTCATGCAGTATCATATTTTTATCCACCCATTCTTGAATTCTCTTTTTGATCAATTTTTCCAGTCATTTTACCACCATATCTGAGATATTGATTTGCCTATAATTTGCTACTGCAGTCTTAGAACCTCCCTTATGCAAGGAAATTATCATGACCTCTTTCCACTTCCTTAGACTCTACCAAGGCTGAGACTTAAAGAGTGTAGTCAGAGGCACTGCCAGTTCCCTTGCACATTCTCATAAAAACTGAGCTTGTAATCCCATCTAATCCCACAGCTGTATTTACATTGAGATTCTGCAATATCCTAAGAATCTCCAATTCATCCATCTCTGTTTCCACATTAGTGTCTGTCACATGTTAAAGCAGCAACCTCACTTGGATGATATATCCTTGCAAAGTGGTCACTCAGTAACTCAACTATTTTTCTGCTTCTGTCAACTCATGACCATCATCACTCATTAAAGTTAATCTTCCATGGTCATTCTTCCTTTTACTTGCCACACGACAAAGGAGCTCTTTGGGATTTCCTTTGGCCTGCTCAGCTCTTATCATATCATTTTGCTATCCTTGCCATGCTGTTCACCTTTCACCTTATATCCTTCACAGCATTTTCTTCTTTTGTAGATCACGCTTAATGATATAGCTCATCCATTAACTCCTACTTGATTAACCTTCCTTACTTTAGGTATATAATTTAATATTGCTTCCTCTAGATGACCCTTAACTATCTCCTATGCACCACTATCATTCTTACCCTGCAGTGTTTTATGACAAGGCACAGATTTAAGCTTCCTTCTAAGCTTGTCATAATCAACTGCCTTGTAGTTCCACATATATATTCCTCACGTCTTTCGATCTCCCAAATCAAGACTGCATGGTCACTTTCACCAATAGGAGAAAATGTGCCCACCTTGGTTATGGATAGCTGTTTCTGTTCCTGTAACTAGGTCCAATACTCTTACTAGCCTAGTTCCCTTCATTGCATGCTGCCTCAAGTAATTATCTCTCAGTAGGTGTATAAATTCCATTTCCTTCCTGCCACATGATCTTTCTTCCTTGCATTCTATATCTCCATCGTCAAAGTCCCCTCCCCCATAGAATTCACTCAAACTGCATCCGTTGTAATAATTTGTCAATGCATGGCTTCCAGATTATCCATGGGAACTACCTGTCCTATAGCAACAACGAACTATATATTTTGTCTTACTGGCCTTAATCTCCCACCCAACTGCTTCAAATGAACAGCCATCCTCCCTCCTATCTCCTATTCTTTTTGGCTGCTATCATCAGCAGTATCCCCCCCCCCCATCCTATCTTCTTTATCTTTCCTGAAAATACTAAACTCTTCATATTCTATCCATATAACTACACCATCTCTGTAAGCCAAGTCTCACTAAGGCCTATAACTTTCGGTGAGGTTGCATCTTTTATTTTTAGCATTGGTTAGTTGCACTAACCAATGCTAAAAACTCCTCCCTGTTTTTCCTGATACTTCCAGCATTAGTATATAGAAACTGCAGCATCCCTTTAGGTCCCCTCCCACCTTCACTTCCTGAATTGATAAACCTATTCATTATTTTTGCTTGAGAGACTAGATTCTGCACTTGGTCATTCTCACACTCACTTACCTTGTGGGTACCTTCACACAAACTCACCTGCTTGCACCCTAATTTTATAAGTAGGGTGTGAACAGGGGGTGTGAGAAGCAGTTTTTTTTTTTGCATTCAGAATTGTGAATAATTGGAATGGGTGGCCTGAGAGGGTGGTCTACAGAGAATTTGATTGTGTTTAGGGCACGGTATGATGAGCTGTGTGTATGACGAAAGGACTTCCTAGATGAGTCTTTGACTCCATGGGATCTTGGGATATAAGTGTTTAAGGTTTCCTGAATTTGTGCTTCAGCCTGCTCGGTGAACAAAGCTATCTCTAGACACACACACCAAAACCATTTTGATGCTATCCATCAGCATTAGAGAAATCTTTCTTTTTATCAAACACAGACCACAAATCCTACCTCATTCCTTCTGCACAACCTACATATTGATTCATTAGCTATCAACGTCCTCCTCCTCAGTTCGCCTCTATCATAACCAGGCAGGAGACTTACAATCTTCAGTTTTGCCTCTTCTAACAGCTCTCCCTCATAGACTACTTCTTGCCTCTCAAATCATTTGTGTCAACCAAGACAATCAGTATCTTCACCTTACCTTTTTGCATTCCATATTGATGAGATTTTTGTTTGGCTGATGCTCTTAGAATGCAAGCTTCCCAAATTTGGGGAAGTCTCATGCTCTCAATTTGTTGAAGTTTAGAAAGTTTTTCAGAGCTGAGGTGGATTCAAGAAATAGTATTTCGTACTTATACTTGCTGTAGTGGCGTTTTTCCAGCATATCCTGTGGTGGGTGTATTGGTGGAACCGGATGTAGTCCTTGTGTTCAGATATCCTAAAATTGGATGTTCTGCCTGTTTAGCCATAGTAGGACAGTTTGCAACTGCAAGGGACCATGGTATACCCCAGGCCAGTCTTTGGAGCAGATAAGAAATGCCAATTTCTTAGTAGTTTGTAACTAGTCATGAGGTCATATTTCCTTAGGATTTTTGTTAATTTTTCAGATATACCTGAAATATATGGAATGGTGATAGATTTAGAGTAATCTCTGCTTTGAAGGGGAGTGAGAGGGTTATGGTTACCTGGGTTTAATATTTTTTTGGGAGGTTGTAGCCATTGGCTAAGAAGGTGTTAAGGAGATGGTCTAGTTCAGTGATTATGGCATTGTTATCTGAACTGATTAATTTTGCCCTGTTATATAGGGTTTTTATAATCCCATATTGTTGGGGGGGGGTGACTGCTGGTGAATGTATCTGCCTGTATGTGTAGGTTTTCTGTAAACAGAGAAAGCCAGGGATCTATCAGGTTGGCATATAATCAGAGTGTCTAGGAAAGGGAGACTGTTGCTTTCCTTTTTCAAGGTAAAATGGATCTTGGGGTGTTGACTGTTTAAGTGGGTTAAGAAATTGTGGAGTGTATCCAGGCCATGTGACCAAATAGCAAACACATCATCCATGTAGTGTAGCCAAACAGTGGGTTTTTGTGGGACAGAGTTTAAGGCTTTTCTTCAAGGGTCTCCATAAAGAAGTTGGCCAGGGTGGAGAGAGTGGAGAACCCATGGCTGCCCCCTTTTTTTTTGTAGGACTTTTCTTTCCAAATGAAATAGCCTGAGTTCATGGTGAACTGAAATAGGGCTAAGATATCGGGAGGAAATTTGGCTTGAATGAGGTCCAAGGTATCTTTGAGTGTGACACTGGTGAATAAGGAGGAAACATTAAAACACAATCATCGTATATTGGAGTGAGAGGTTTTCTATACTGTCTTTAAAGCAGGCTGAGTTTTTTATGTGTGAAGGTGTGTTGCCAGTAAATTGTATGAGTACTTGCTAATTTGTCTTCAGCCTCATTTGCTTAGTGTTAGTGCTTGCGTGCACGTATCACTGTTTTGTGATCCCTGAAGATTGCAATGTAACATTGCCGTAATATAGGAAGGTATTGATTGATTAAAGTTTTTAATTAATATTCTAGTATTCTGTATAATGCCCCATTCATACCACACAATGTTTTGAAGAGCTTTTCGTTTGGTACCTTATGCTCATGATTTCTCAACTGTTTGTCTTAAAGTAACAATCTGATCTTGACAATCCCAGTTTGGTCTGAACTCTACACTTAGCTGCATTTAATGCTTCAAATCCTGCAGGCTATGTCTTGCTTGAATATCCCTAATAAATAAAAGCAGTATACTCATTTGAGTTCCCCTCCCCTAAACATTTTCAAGCATTTGTATAAGGGTATATGGTACAAAGCAAGTGGGAGATCCTCTGCTGACTAATAGTTGTGGAATCAATACTGGCAGCTATTTATTATGTAAGAGGTTTCCAGATAGCATAGGAGTTGATTGACTGTTAATGATTTTCTGTGTTACTGTGGAAAGAATTGAAGTGAGAAAAATTAGATGATAAAGATTTGTCGCCCTTCTTAGGAATGCATGAACATGGGCTAATTAGTGTTGCTTATCCGGAATGAGAGGAGGACAATTATCAGTATAATCAGTGGTGTCCAATGACTCTGAATACTTAAGTTTGAATACTTTGTTTCAAAATAAAGGAGAGAACATAGCTGTTTAATATATTCAGAATGCAAGATATTAAAATGATAATGGTTAATTAAAGTACTATTTATTTAAATGAAGAAAGATTTTGAGTGTGAATTTTGTATGAAAATATTTTCTTCTCCTCACCTTATGTTGTAAACTAATGTTGTCCTCATATCCAACCCACTTATTAGCAAATGAAGCATATGGAATTTTAGTACCGTCATCAAACCGTCTTGTCCAGTTACCAGTTTGCACTGCAGGACATATCTAAAAGTATAAAAATATATTAATGTGCATATACTAAGATGTTTAAATCTCCAAAAAAAAAATAATAAAGTATAGACAGGCCTTAGTTATCTGAGGTGATACATTTTTCAATTGGGCAATAGATAATGCTGTGTTCCAGCAGGAACAATCAGTGTTATAAAAGGTGCCCCTATAGATTTTATGGGTTCCTTAAGCAGAACCTAATACCTTAATATAATCTTTGCATGCATAGCATTAAACACTTAAATTTTTTCAAAACCCGGACCTTGTTTTGAGAACCGTGAATACTGCTGAGTACTAGTTAGCAGTAATGGTCTAATACTCAACTAATTTGGATATTGGACTGATCATTTTATTTCATTTTTTTTTATTATTTCGTCTTAAGTATCATAAGAAATCATCAGTACAGTTATTAAACAACAATAAGAATTACATTAAAAAAAAACACATTTGTGCACATGCTTATATTGAAATCCCTCTATGTATACAGTAGCATGTTTGAGATTAAAAACTATCGGATTGTAATTAAATTAAATTAAAATATAACTGATAAATTTATTTTATACAATTGAAGATAATTTCCCAGACTTTTGGGATAGTGAGACAGTTGTTACAGTTAAGATTGGGTTTGTGACGTAAGGCTTCAGCACTTTCTTTATACAAATACTCATGTTCGTATATGGATCTATGTGTAGTAGTTTGGTCTTTTGACATTGGATCCTGTGGTTAGCGTTTTCAACTCCATGTTGTGCGAGGCCAGATTTGTGAGGTTTGATAAGGCTGATGTGGCCTTGATGTTCATTTATTTACAGATCTTCCTGTTTGTCCATAGTAAGACAAGTTACAAGAATATGGCACTTTACAAGAATATATCAGGTAGAATCAATGGTGAGAGTTTGGTTGATTGGTTTATAGGTAGCAGCGAGTTTGTATTTCTTCATAATTTTTGACAAACATTCAGAGATGCCTTTGATATATGGTATAAGAGTCCTATAGGCTTCTTCAAAATATCACTGGAACAAACTGGGAGCAGTCAGTGACCACAGCAGTGAATCTAAAAAAACAGTTTGTTACAAATCATTGGTGAATATTTTTCAACATTAACCAACTGGATTCTGTAGATCTAATGGTTGTAATTGTGAAACGTTAGATAATGAGAACTGCTGTATACATTAGTTTATTTTTGTAGAAGAAATGCCAATTTTCATTTGCTTCATTGCACTTTAGAGATGTGCTGTACCAAACAAACTCATGAGCTTGTGTGTTTAAATAACTTACCACGTAAAAGTAAATTCGATGCTATAAATGTGCGAAACTCGTACTTGCAAAATGATTAATTTTTATTATTGCATTATTGTTTGTGATATTAAGAAACAGACTAAATTGTTTTCTATCATATTATTACAGTCTGTTTTCTGAGAGACATTTCCACAATATCAAATTGGGAGATGTCCAATCAAGATTCTTCTATAAATCGGTTATCACATTTATGGAATTTTGTTGGGGAAGAAATATTACATCAGAGAACATACAAGAATACCATACAAAGCTATATAATTTTTGATTCTTCAAAAGAAAACAGAAGTTGATGACAGAGTCTTTGAACACTTAATTCATATTAAGTGTTAGCCCAGTTTCATACTGGGCTACCAAATTGCACTGCTTAATTGGAGGCCTGAAGTGGCTTGAAAAAAGTTTCATGTTTGGTCTCTAGATCAAGGTTTCCAGATTATCTAGCCCTTAGCCTGTCTGCAGGCTAAGAGCTAGATAATCTGAACAGCAAGATTATCGATGTACAAGAGGACAGCAGCTCTTTGAAGGTGAAATTCATATAAAAAAACAAGGTATTCTCTAATCCAGGGGTCGCCAAACTTTTTTGACCATCTACCCCTTCAAGAGTTTCTTGACTTTTTATCGACCCCCTCTATTTTACTATTATGTATTTTCAATATTACCTAATATGTATGTTGATGAATTTTAGAACATTAATGCTCACTTGTATGTCGATGCGCAAAAATGAGACTGGGTTCGAATACATGTAAGTATAAGTAAATAAGCAACTGCACATGTGTTGCAATCTCGCACCTGCAGGGCGGGAACTACCAACATCCGTTTGTTGGTAAATACGTCATTTTGGCCTACTTGATTGGCCTCTGTAACTATTTTCATGACCTTGCTCCATCTTGCAGATCCTATTCATGTCAGTATACTGATACCTCTATAGTTTTTAGGGTCATCTCTATTACCTTTCTTAAAGATAGGAATCACAATTGCTTTTTTCCATTCTATTGGGGGGATACCAGTTGAGTAAATTTTATTTAAAAATAATAAGAGTCTTTCTTTGAATCTTGTTCCTGCATATTTATATAGTTCTGAACCTAGCTTATCTTCTCCAGGTGATTTTCTGTTGCACAGCTGTCAGTGTGTGGCTAGCAGGTAACCGAGAAGAAACAAATATTGATAAAACTGCGTTAATATCTGAATATTGCACTGACTACAACTACAGAGTCCAACATGAAATAGACAGAACATCAGTGGGAACACATAGTTGCTTCAAAACATTGAGTTAGGGTACAGTCAAGATGGCCCTCTTCATCAGTGGAGTTATTAATGAAAAATGGAAAAGTCGAACACAATTTTCCAACTTTCCAACAGAAATATAAAGTGTTCGACATGATGCTCTGAAGCATTTATTATGGCTAAAGGCGAGACAACACGTTATTAATTTCTTTCCATAAACACATTTTTGGTTCTAACACGTATACAAATACCCAAAAGTGAATATGTGGCTCGCACTTCCAAACCTAAAGCACTAGGCCGATTTTCCTCTTCATAAAAATCGGTATCAGACAAAAATAATTGATATTATTTTTATATGTGAGAAAATTATGCTCACTGTTCCCACGATTCACTCTTAATTGCATTGTCATTCAGGATGGAGGTAATCCAAGTTAACCGAATTAAATACTACCCGTACAATGATGTCTTATATTTTTCTATCAGCCCCTGAGCCTGAATTGACCCCCTTACAATGTCATTAATTCCAGAGATCTGGAATGTTGGATAACAAGATTTCATAAAATAAAAAGCCAAAGGGCTATTTTTTCTGGCGAAGTTAATTAAATTAAAAAAAAAAAAAAAAAAATCAGCTAACGCCTTTTTATTCCCGTATATGGGAGTAGGTGAGGCCATTTAGCCCTATCTAACTTTTGGAGACTGAGTGGGCAGTTCAATCTCCACTGGTACCAATCAGAGATAGATGGCCCAAGGCTATCACTAATTAAGCGGTACACAGTGAAGAGAGACAGCTCAAATGTGCCGCCATCTCGTGGTCCCTAACCCTAACACAATATATTTAATGTCTGGAATAATGTGGCTTCTACGGTCGATTTTCTTGAGTTTACGGGAGGAAAAACCTGCTTGCCTGTGCCAGAGATCGACTAACTTGGGAACCGGTCGAAAAAAGGCTTAGAAAAATTTCCTCTAGCCGCCGACTAGACTCGAAACCAAGTCTTCCTTCGTGCGGCCAAGTGCCGTGGTGTGCAAACGCCACATCCACTGAGCTACACAGGCTCTTTTTTATTTTTAAAAATCAGCTAATGCCTTTTTATTCCCGTATACGGGAGTAGGCGAGGCCATTTAGCCCTATCTAATTTTTGGAGACTGAGTGGGCAGTTCAATCTCCACTTAATTAAATTAAGTTAATTAAATTAAGTTAATTAAATTAGGTAATTTAATGAGTTAATTAATTAAATTAAGTTAATTAAATTAGTTAATTTAATAAGTTAATTAAATGGGGATAAAAATCCCTTATTATTTTACAGCCAGTATGTGAAATTCTGAGATCGAAAACTACAATCTAAGAGTTTCGTGCCGAAGAACTATCTGCAAATCCAAGTGTAAGTAAACACCTGGTAGTACAACACCAAGGCAACTCGAAGCAAAGGTTGAGCAAGCTCCCTCACTATCCTTGATATTTTCTCATAATGTAAAACACGGCTCCTAGGAGATGTAATACTGCCTTACATTATGAGGAGAGGTCACTACCCAGACCGGTTTCGACCTTTTTTCAGGTCTCATCAGTCTCATTCGAAACTCTTAGATCGTAGTTTTCAACCTCAGAGTTTCGCATACTGGCTGTAAAATAATAAGGGATTTTTATCCTCTTAATTTAATTAACTTCGCCAGAAAAAAATAGCCAATTGGCTTTTTCTCTTAGTTATAATATATGGGCACACCTTTCTGGCATTCATATAGTGAAGGTATGTAAGTTCTTTTCACTTGAACTGAGTGATAACTTTGTGAGGAGGCATCATCCAAACAGATGATGCCTCCTCACAAAGTGATCACTCAGTAATTCAAATGTTTCTTCTGCTTCTATCTCCTTCCTACCATCTACATTTTAAAGTTATCCTTCCATAATCATTCTTCCTTTTTCTCATAACACAGTGAAAGAATTCTAGAATTTCATCTGGCTTCAGGTAACAATATAAATTCTTGTCAAGTATAATATAATTTGTAACCAACCAAAAAAAAAAACTTTCTGTAACTACCTGTGATATGGAATATTTTAATAATTTACTGATAAACCATTTTACTACTTATATATGGAGAATATATCTTTTTGCATTGACTTAATATTGGGATCTTCCTACATCTAGTTCCTATTGATGAGACCTCAAAAGGTCGAAACAAGTCTGGGTAGTGATCCTTTCCATAATGCATACAGATGTATATGTCCAAAATGAGATGTGCTTTGCATTATGGGATGGATACTAAGGCAACTGATGTGAAGTCAACAGCCTCTATATACAAGTAGACTAGTTGTGAAGTACTTCAACTATAATTTAAGATGTATAGAAATTTTTCAATTCATGATAGGAGTGGAGAGAATAAGGAGACATCCTTGGAGTAAAAGTGGTATGGTTAGCAAGGACACAAAGACTAGATTTTTTTGTTTGCAGAGTCATGAGTGGAATGAATTATCAAAGGTGGTAATGTTAGATCTTGAATAAGGACCTTTCATCAAAAGGATCATTCAAGATTTAACAAGAATACAATAATAACCAAGAAATACTTGTACTGTTAGTAAAGAAACAAATTGTTAATAGAGAACATAATTGAATTACCTTAAAGTGAAGTACAAAAAAAAGGAGGAATTTGTCTGTCTAAATAGAAATATTGTTGTTTGAAAACACTAGTAAGAAAAAAATATTACATGCAAAATGTATGTCAATGCAAACAAAAGTCCAAAGGTTGCATGTGAGTTACTCACGATAAGCGTAATGCCCAAAGCAAAGGCATTCGTGGAAAACAAATTGAACTCGCGCTCCCTGAAAAGAGCGCTCTTGAGGAGTTCTGACTAAACAACTTAAGGACCAATAGGAAGGTGCTGTGAGAAAACTTCTGCAACGAAAAGAGGGTGCAACAAGGTATAATAAATGCAGGTTCGCGTGGGTTTTGCGCCCCGCTTTTTCTGTTCCTGTTTTCATTCGGACCCACAATGACGACCCGCAGAAGGGAATTCTATGGCATTGGATGGCAAGTTTCTCTCCGTTGCTGACTGGCGAATATCGGGTGAGCTGTACGCGAGATGATGGCGTCCACCGACTCGGGCCATCGGTAGAAGTGATGAGACAACGGAAGGTTCCTCCAGGGAGATGGGCAGTCAGACAATAGTGACCAGCGAGACAAGCATTGCCCAGCAGAGTGCAGAAAATGGTTGTATGTGACGAGGGAAGCGACCTCCACGTGAATGCAACCCACTGAAGCAGTATAGTATCTAATAATAAAGGATGGATAAAGGGGGACACGGTAACCTCATGCGGCGGTGGTAATGTACAGAATTCTCTTATTTTATTAACAATTAGCATTAGAGGAAAAGGGTGAATCAATTTCTAGTTGGAAGAAAAATGGACAATTGCCTAGAGAACGTTTTGAATGACTTACATGCATTGTAACTTGTTAGCTCCATTGGACTGGTAATCGGAGGACTTAAGTTCTTGTGTGAGACCTAATTAATGTGGTGGGGTCTGTGTTAGCATTTGAAGTTAAAATTGTAAACTTGTATTTTCCCATGCTAAGTGTGTTTTAATTGACCAGAGGATATGAGTTATATGTTCATTAACTAAAGTGTTCATTTATGATTGTCAGTTGATTTAGTATAGGTATTGTGATAAGCTTTTGATATGTTTAAAACTAATTGTAAACTCATTAGATCTTTAATAAAGATGTTTTACTATGTAAGCCTGAGTTTTTCTTGAGTATGAGACTAATTTACCACTCATAAAAGTTTGAACCTATGCATAAGGGGAAGGTATAGAATAATTAGAATGGATAGGGCCATGACTGCAAACTGGGATCTGGGAAAGTTTCTCTGAGCAAGAATTCTTCTGTACCAGGACTCTGACTGGCGCAGCTGAAACAAACAAATTTGTCAGAGTTGGAAAAGGAGACAGGCCCCAGAGAGATAGACTGGAGATCTCATTCTTAGTTGGCACAAGAGGGGATAATAGTAACGTAGATTTAAAGAAAAACCACAATGTAACAGTAGTCATAAGTGCACTTTCAGCAAATGAGTTTAAGAAAGTGGTCTGATAAGCATTGTTTATGTGAATAATGCTTAGGTGGGTCTTCCATAATCAGTCTTCATAATTCCATTGAAAAACTTGAATGATAATAACTTGTCTTTGGCACTTCTTTGTCCTATTATATGAAGAGATATTGCAGCTAAAATACCTGCTTTACAATCAACATGGCCAACAGCTCACTACAAGCTCTCTTCTGTTCTCAATCCTGAGCTGTGATCCATCCTTTCTAACATTTATGTTGTTTCTGCAAAAAATTCAAGAACTAAGCAATGGCTGAAGATAAATTAAAGATGCCTAGAAATTATATTCTTGGTTTCATCCTTTGGATGTAAGTGGGAGCAGACCCAGAAGAGATACCAAGGTTGAAGTAATGTAGAAGTCATATATTTCCCATATACAAGTAATCAAAAGGTGTCACGTCTCATTACTAAAATACTCTGGATTAGAGATAGATGTTGAAAGTTTATTCACTTGGTTAAACTATAAATTAAATTAGTCAAAAGAAAGAAGATACTTAATGTGTCAACTTTTTTTTTTTTTGCTTACACTTGGATAAAGGATGAAACCAAGAATATAATTTCAAGTGATATAAGATATACTTTAAAATAGCATGTTTGTATTTTAAAAAATGCATTCGTTACATGCTTAAAAACCAATTTTTACCTCATAATATGCCATATTCCGTCTAATTGCTGTATATGGTCCCATAGGACCTCCACCAACAACAGGTGAAAGAATAGTACTTTGATTGGCATCTTTCAGGTTATGTGTGTATCCATAAAATGGAACTCCAACTATTATTTGAGAACGAGGAAGGCCAAGGCTCTCTAGATGGCGCAACTGGTCTCTCTGAATATGAAAGAGAAAAATTGTTTAGGAGAATGAGAAGTAAAATATTTCAACAATTTATTTTTCTCTAAATGAATTAAAAATTAATGGAAAAATTTAAGCGAAACTGAAATACTTTAAAATTATTAGAAAAGCATTAAAACCGCTTTCAAGTAATTGCTTTGATAAAAAATTTTGGTTCTAGACATACTAACCTTAATTTTGTTAATAATATATATCTGGGTATATTATAGCTGTAATCTCAAGAGTATGAAAGTAAATAAGAGTATTTACATTACTCATATATAAACACTCTGTCAGTTTGATAGGCAGCATTTATTTAAGACACTATCAGTTTTTATTATTATTATAGAATTGTGAAAAAAGATTTCAGTAGGTCTAATAGACTAACACATTTCATATGTAATCAGCTGGTCAGGGGGAACTAGATGGAACTTTGCCACGTGTTTTAAAGGAATGTGCTGTGGAACTGATTATGCATTAACCTGGCTGTTTAATGAAAGTCCTCCTTCGAGCAAGTTCCTTCCTGGAGGGAATTGAGGTATTTCTTCTGTAGTTGTTAAAATTTTTGAGAAATTGGTAAGAACTTGTATACACAATTAGGCAGATGAGAGCAATATTGCTTATGCAGGTCAGCATGATTTGTTACTTATTTTGGTAAATCTGGTTGCCTTTTACAACAGAGTGACAAGGACAGCAGATGAGAGGAGAGTAATGTCCTCTCCTTTCTTCCTAGAAGTGAGAGGACATTTTTATATGATGAGTGAATGGAATGTGTTATAAAAGTGTGAATGAATTTAAGGCAAAATATAACAGATATGTTAGTTAAATAGAACCTTCCTATGATGAAGCTATTGACTTCATTAGAGGTGGGTTAATATTTTGAACATAAATCCCTTTGAACTTAAAATTAGTCTGGATTTTGAGTAATATCTGTAATATTTTTTTTTCTAAATACACTGTCAGGAAACATAAAGAAAAAAACTGCAAAAAACACTTACAAAACTAGGACATGCCAAATTTGAAAAGATGATACAAAGAAGTTAAATATTTACCACATTATCATTTTCATAGTCATCATCTCTTGATTCAAATCTTGGATAAAGGGCATTATGAACATCTGCTATGTACTGTCCTCCTGTTCTGAAGTTATACGTGAGAAAATGCACATGGTCTACAACTCTATGAAATAAAAATAATGAGAAATTAAAATAACAGATATGCAGATAAACACAGAAATAAAGTTTATGAAATGGGCTTAATAATATGCTATTAGAAAGATTATCTTAAATTGTATAAATGTGTTTCTAATGTAACAAAATGAATTATTGAAATTACTGGGACAACTAATGTCCCAATTTACATAGAGCATGTATCTGAATTTATATGTTAGTATCTGAATTTATATGTTAGTATAAGCTGATGTTTTTGGTTGAAATAAAAACTGGGATCATGGTCTTACCTACAGCGGTATAAAATGGCTAAAATAATGGAAACAGCCTTTCTTCTAGTTATGCGTATTCTAACAGAATAATGCCAACGGAAGTTGGTGAAAAAGAAGTTCCTATCAGAAGCCAAAATGAAGACATTGGAGTCTTTGCTTCAAGGGATCATAGAAAACTAGCCTTATTTGAATCATTACCTTGAGAAGCCAAAAACTGAAGTTACACCCCCCCCACACACACACACACCTTCCTATACAGTAATATTGAGCTCTGGGTACAGTAGTATGCACAAGACTGCACTACCTCCATCACTAACAACTAATTGTCAACCAAAATTTTCTTACATTGCATTTATTTTTGCCACTTTGAGCAAAAGAACTAGAATTATTATTATTATTGTTATCCAGGCCTCCATGGAGTCAAAAGACTCATCGTGGGAGGTCCTTCCTAAGAAACACAAAGTCTATCAAGACTCATCGAGGGGAGGTCCCCCTAAGAAACACAAAGTCTATCATACCACTCCTTAAACTCATTGACCGTTCTTGCTCTCACCACTCCATCATGCAATGCATTCCATGTTTCAACCACCTTCCATGCAAAGAAACCACTCCTCACCCTCTTGCTCATGGTTTCCTTTCCTAACTTCCAGGGATGGCCTCTTGTCATCACTCCTTTCCGCTGTTCAACCAAGTGAAAGAACTCCACAGTGTCAACCCTGTAACCCCCTTTCAATAGTTTAAAAGTCTCAATCATATCACCTCTTCTTCTTCTATCCACCAAACTCTGCAGTCCACATTCCCTCAGCCGATCCTCATAACTATCATTGTTCAGTCCTGAAACCATCTTTGTTATCAGCCTTTGTACCCTTTCCACAGTTAATTTATCCCCTTCAAATCCTGGGGACCAAATCTGAGAACAATAGTCTAAGTGTGGTCTGATCAGAGTCTTATACAACGGAATAATAACCCTTTAATCTCTGCAGTGTCCTTCATTGTCAGTGTTCTTCTCATTATTGCAGCAATCCTCTGTGTTACCTTCACCACCTTTGCAATATGTCCCCTAAATTTCAGGTTTCTATCAATCATCAACCCCAGATCTCTTGTCTCCCCTACTTTCTCCAGTATAAATCCTCCCATAGAGTATGCAGCGTCCCATCGATGTTTCCCAAACCTCAAGCCCTTACATTTTGCTGCATTAAATCCACACCCCCCATTCATTTGCCCATCTATCTATCTAGCTTATTTAAATAAAAAGTGGATTATTTTCTGCACTATTACTAATAATCCTTCCCAACTTTGCATCATCTGCAAACAACTGAATATCCCCTTGCAATCCACTGACAATGTCACTGATATAAAGGTTAAACAATATAGGTCCCAGCACTGAGCCCTGTGGGACCCCACTGGTTTGTTTGCACCGTTAGCTATAAAAAGAAACTTGTCAAACTTTTCTTTACCACTCTTCCACAGTTTTTCTTGTAGAGGACAAGCCCCTTTTTCAAGTATGCTTACATAAATTATATCTGGAATATAATAGGGAAAATTACTCTGCAATTCTTACCTTCAGGTTTATTTCCCTTTTCAAAGATGGACATTATCCAAAGATGGACTATTCCAACCAACCAAAATTCACCCTTCTGACCATGTCTTCTGAATTATAGAATGCAGCTACAGTAAAAACTTTTATATCTCCATATTTTACATTTCTGATCAAATATTTACTCCAGATGACATTCTAAATTTCAGATTTCTGAATACTTTTTTCAATCTCAATACTGGCATGCACTTATGACTGCATTCTCCTTGCTGTTTTGTACCATTGCTCTATCATTGTTTTGTCATTTAATAATTTTCTAAGCAATAGCTTTAATGGTACTTGCAAGAGTTCCAATAAAGTAAAAAAAGTAAAAATAGCAAAGTAATTATAGTAACTGAGGGCAAAAGCATGTTAAATACATCCAATAAAGTATTTGGAAGAATAAAAGCAGCAAAGTAATAATAGTAATCTAGAGTAAAAGCATATTAAATACAGTAGTTAACATTGCTAAAATCAGCAACAAATATTTTATACGGAAATTAATGGTATATCATTAGTTAGGAACAAACAAGCAATTCAAAAATACAGAATATAAGAATAGATACAACAATCCATTTGCACATTACAAGGATTGTATCAGAGATAATTAAATGTTGTATGGTCCTAATATCATTTTTGATAACTACCTCTATACCCTCTCCAAGATTACTTCACCCCCCCCCCCCCGGTGCTCAGATCTGAGCACAATAATTTTGTAGCCTGATCATAGGTTTATACAACAGAACCATCACCCTTTTATCACTGGTACTCTGAACTTCAAATTTCTATTTACAGTCACCCCAAGATTCCCTGTGTCCTCAATTTCTTCAAATATAGTTCCACCAAGAGTAGGAAGCATCCCATCTATGGATCCCAGATTTCAAAACCTTATATTTAGCTGTATTAAATTGATATTCCCATTCATTTCCCAACCTTTCCAGCTTGTTGAAATCCTTAAGGGCCACATCATCAGCACTATTATTAGTAACTCTCCCAAGTTTCACCTCTTGTCATGATTGGAGGAATCGTTATATGGACTTTTTCAATTGAAGGTAAGTTAGCCAATCTCATATGGAGGTAGCAGGGTTTTTTCTCCTGGAAACTCGGGTTTTTCATCCTGCATACAAACAAATTGCCCCTTCAGAACACATGCAATTTACAGATAAAAAATACTAGTTATGATGGTGGATGGCATTGATGTAGATGATTGATATTGGAGATTTGGTACAGTGTTTAAGATGGAGAGTTGTACAGTAGCCTGAATCTTTGAACTCCTTGGAGGTGTCACGAATAATAATAATATTTCCTAATCCAACAACATCGTTGATACAAATATTGAACAGTAATGGTCCCAGTACTGAACCCTATCGAACTCCAACCTGGTTGCATGAGTAGTTAGCATATCTGCTCTCCAACCAACAGATTTTTTGTTCAAATTCTGTCGTGGGCATGGATGTTTGTGAATGGTTTTAGATGGAAGATAAATTTCGTTGTTCAATGCGAGACCAGTACTCTTGTTACCATATTATAAAAGGCAACCAGATTAATAAACCAAGAGTGCCCCTCCACAAATTCATGATGGCATTCATAAGTAATATTGCCCTCATCTGCCTAATGCTGTATATGAGCTCTTCTAATTTTTCTGAAATCTTAATAACCATGGGAGAAATAAAAACTAGTTTCATATTTGATACCATCATTCTAAAATTGTCCTTATGCAATGACACTACCTTCCTTCCATCCTGAGGAACTCACCCCATTATAAGACTTTCATTAAACAGCCAGATGAATGGCACAGTCAGTTCCTTAGCACATTCCCTTAAAACGTGGCAAAATCCCACCTAGTCCCACTGTCTCATAGTGGAATTCAAGACTAATTTGTAGGATGGAAAGCAAGGATCTTACCTGCTTCAACATTCACTGTTGAATAAAATGGGGTTTCTAATCAAATGAATTCTAAGATTGCATTGTTTTGTAGCTGTGACAAAAGTCAGAGAAACCTAGGTTCACTGATGAGGCTAAATCAATCAATCACAAAATTGATTAAAAAAGATTGCAGTACTAAAGTTTAAATCTGCAATCAATGTATATACACTCACAGCATGTGTTAACTCTACTCTGCTATAAATGAGAGAGAATAGTTATGGCACAGTAGTAGTAGTTCAAGTACTTAGTCCTTACACATTTCCCTATGACTGAGATTATCACTGTTGGTTTAGTTGCCTCAAGTATGGTACGCCCACAGATTCGAGATCCTTCGACACTTCTGCACATGTCAACAGGAGGAGAATCCATTCCGATAATAGGGTAATCAATCCGTATTGTGGGATGAATTTATTATTACACGTCGGAAAATTAACTAGATCATAAAAGAGAAGTTAACTATGTTGCTTATATAACAGTTGGAAAATTTTACCTATAAAGCACGTGATTTCGCATGTTGCCGACCAATTCCAAAAGAAATATATCCTTCATTTCTTTCTCCCCTTCAGCATGAATCGACTATTCTTGGCAAGTCGCCAAGCAGAGATCTACAAACTGTGGTTGTACTATAACATGCTCATATTAAATCAGTATATTTCATGGATTTGGAAGGAAGTGTCTTTAGAAAGCAGTGGCGGCCCGTGCATAAGCACTGCAACTGCAGCACCCCCAAGGAAAAAATGAAAAAATGAAAATTTGTTTGTTGTTTATAAATAATAACAATACTTACAACATTATATAAATGCAATACAACATGTTAAAGGTTATTACAGCTTATGTTCTGACATTGATTGAATAGTTAATAATTGGAATTGTTCGATTAACGCTTTAGATTACGAAACAAATGCACTGATCTAACGGCGATAGTTTGCGCTTGTCATTGCATGGTTACGTCATTCCCAACTGTAACTGCTCAAACGGCAGTGTATTTTTAGTATGTTTATGCGCCTTATTTCTGTGAGATATGAAACGTTTATTATTGGTGAGTGTGCATGGTGAACTATTTTTTGTAAATCTTATTTTATTTTGTTAAAATAACATATAATTATTTATTTATTATAGATACAAGGCTGAATTATGATGAGTGTCACTGTTGAAAATATGAAAAGAATTATATTTTTTCGATTATCGTTACATGAAACAAATGCACTGCGATCTAACGCCGATATTCGTTTGCACTTGTCATTGCTATTGATACGAAACTTTTATTATTGGTATTTGTTCGTGGTGAGGATGAAATATTTTTAATAAAGCAATTTTTAATATGTAAATTTATTTATTAATAAATTCATTACTGATTAGGGAAAAAAAGTTAGTTTTTTTTTTTTTTTTTTTGTATATGCAGTACCCCCGCTTAAAATTTTCGCTATTGTTTAGTGAGAGTACAAAGTGTAGAGTCAGAAGTTTTTATTGAGTATGTGTGTGGGGGGGTGCATGTTATATGTGTATATAGGCATCTTATAGGAGAAGGTGGATTGGGAGGAGTGCAGTATGCAGTACAATACAGCATGTCCAGTAAAATAACAAAATTACTACCAATAATAAAAAGTTATTTAGTTCAGAAACTATACTAATAAGATTTATGGAACTTTTATTCATAAGTGCAGAAACTTACTAAATTTTCATGCTCCACAGAACAAATAATTTTGATATGTTGTGCCTGAGAACACAGCAAACAAGTCATCTGCAGTATGTCAGGATGTATAGTTCTTTTGCCTTGTTGAATTCGAGTTTCCATTTATTGTGCAAAGGAAAGTCAGGCAAGATATGGATAAGTTGCACCTTGGTTATATAGATACATGACACAAAGAGTTGTTGTAAACTGGTTCTGAATAGAAAGAAAGTGCTAAACAAACAGTGAATGCAGATAAACTGAAATAGAAGCAGGAAGCTCTTCAACATAGCTTCCTATAAATCTGTTCATCAGATCAGTCACAAACTATGTATTTCATTCCACAGTCAATTATTAGTACCCTCCATTACACAGCTGGAAGGGTGATGCAACATATTCCCTTTGGTTAGAAAAGACAGTTTAATTTCCTCTGCGTTGTTTATTTACAGAGTTTGCCTATAAAGAGACAAACTGACTTCAGAAATTCAATCAAGAACATCAGAGCACTGGTTAAAGAGTAGCCGAAGTAATTCAAGACCTGGATTGGCAACACAGAGAAAATATCAAGAACCTAATAAACTAATCAAGAGGCTAAAAATATACCAGGAATCTGGATTTAGGGTCTAAAAATATATTGAGAAACATGTCTTTCATTAAACAGGAAAGCACCTGGCAAGTGAACTTTGAACTGAGGACCATTAAAATTAAATAAAATTAAAACTAGAACTCAACCCACCCAACTCCTGTGTAACAACTAACCAGGTATTGCTATCATACATTGTGTGCAAAAGAATGGTTTGCAGTTTATAAGATTCAGTTAGTGCAGACATTCCAATGAAATATTTAAAATAACCAGAGTGCATTCACATTAAAAATATTGTCACAGACAGATTATGACAATCACTTCTCAACCGCTGCTTTTTCTAATGAGCTACCTTTGACATCTCTGCTAAAGTATATTGGTGCAGCTGTTGATTAGGGAAGTGAAATTCTGCACTGTAATGAAAAAGAGCATGGCAGTCCCAAATTGAATTTCCATGAAAGCCATTTCCTGACTTTGGATTCTGTGATGAAGTCATTTTTTTTTTTTCTCCTTCAGGAACAGGACAGTTTTTCGATATATCATCATCCTCCCCAATGCACATATATTGGTTATTTTGCCTTCCTTTCACTCCTTTGGGATCCTCATCTATTCTCAAGATTCTTCCTAAGCAACCAGGCCAAGAATATGGTAAATTCATTTATATGTTCTCTTAAAATATGTGTCTTGTTACTATTATGCCCGCTCAACACCTCATGCAGCTCTAGTTATTTAACTTCTATCTACTGGTATATTCTCATCCCTTTTGGGATTTGCACAATGCCACTCTCACCAATATGAATTACATTCATAAATTGCTCATTAAATAATTCCATCACATTCTCCACACTGGTCACTTTGCTACCATCACCAGTGATTCACATCCTTTTTGTTCTTGCTCATCACTTAGTAGTAGTCTAAGAATTACCTTGAATTTCTTTGGCTTGATTGACTAATATCCTCTTATACTGCACATTTCTTTCCTTACCATGCATGTTGCCATTCTAGCATTCATTCTGTACTCCTTATTTCTGGTCATTGCCCATTATCTTATTACTCTAACATAAACATAACACTTTTTTCTTTTTTACAATGCCTTTCTAATTTCACTCCAACTTTATTTTTGTCTGACCCATGTACATAGTCATTTTCTGAACAGGTTTAGGTTACCTGTTTCTCATGCCCTATTAATCTCTTTCCCTCACAGTTCATTATGCCATTGTACCGACGTAAGCTAGCCACAGAGCTTTCCATAATCACCTGCTCTACAAAAGTTCCACAAAATACAATATTTTATATTGCATAGCTGATAGTGTAAGGATATTAAAGCCCAAATATCTAATGAGTTTTATGAATCAAGTGCCTTCCTTTAAGTAAGCTTTTGGTCCTAAGTCTTTCAGAATAAGTTTTCAGTATCTAAGATTTATGTAACCAATTTTTGTTTGATTCTGTATTTTCCCCCTAAAAACTTCAGTTATAATAGACTGTTTTTTATTTTTTAAAGTACAGTATTTTTTAACAAGTCATATTTAAAAAAAAAATTATGAGGGGAGAGGAAAGGCAAGGAAAGGACCCAGATGAAAGTATCCAAAGTTACAGTTTGTGAATACACAAAAACAGAGGAAGGTGATTAGGGAAGTGAAATTCTGCATTGTAATGACAGTACCAAAATGAATAATGTATGGCAGTTTTTGATTTTGGATTCTTTGGTGTGTATGTGTGTGAGAGAGAGAGAGAGGAGAAAGTGATGAAAACGGAATGATGGAATTGTGTTAAATAGTAAAAGAAGCCAATGACTCTTTGATGTGTTTAGTAAGATGCATTTCAGCTGGACAAATTTGGATCTGAATTACAACAAGAAGAAGAGGAATTTTTCTATATATGTATTGGCAAAGTTGAGTTAGCTGATTGCATATAAGATGGCAGTGCAAGAATCCCCAGAAATGTAAATATGAGAGTACATGGTGAGATTCTCTGTATAAAGTGAAAGGTATCATTGTGAAGAGTTCAGTGATGCTTAATGAATTTAAGGGTGTGTAGAGGTGA
The DNA here is from genome assembly GCF_054136105.1 of Typopeltis vanoorti. NCBI lineage: Eukaryota > Metazoa > Arthropoda > Arachnida > Uropygi > Thelyphonidae > Typopeltis > Typopeltis vanoorti. Next base: position 80,762,167 of record NC_143554.1, on the reverse strand, counting down.
AGAGGGGAGGGGGGACAGGACAAGAACGTACCAGTTTCAGTGAAAGCAATAATGGGGCATGGTGAAAGACTATGTAAATTATTATGTTACTGAACTCAATGAAGATCAAGTAGTAATAATAAAATGAGTATCATTTTTAGGTACTTACCTAGATAACTCCTTTATGTCATAACCAATCTTCAGAGTCATTGTACTATGTGGTACCATAACTGTTACTAATAGTCCATATGGTTCAAAGGCTAATTTCAGTTCCTTTAGGAAAACACAGAATATCATTCAATATATGCTATTCAAGAATAGGTTTATTTCAAATAAATAGTACTGAATGATAGATATATTCTCAAAAAGAGATATATATCCCTTATAGATTAAAACCATAGCAAAAAATTAAAGTATGAGGTATAGAGGTGACAGAGATGTTGCCAGAAATTTTAAGCATTGTAATGTTCAAAAATTGAAAGAGCAGATGATTGCCCAATTTATATTAGAGCAATTTTAATTTTTTTTTCAGCCTTACTAATTTTTCAAATATTTATTTATTTAGTGTATGGCATAATAAAGACACATGACATCAGAATATATAAATACATATTTGTGCAGTCAATAAAAATGATACAAGTAATGCACATATAAATATCAGGTAAAACTGGAAAAGGATTGAGCCTCCACATATCTATGGAATAATTTTAAATAATTTTATTTGTGAAGCAATCACAAAAATGAAGAGAAAATTTTGCAGGAAAATATAAATAAAGCATAAAATTACTATGGTATTTGTAAATGTAGTAACATAGCAAAGAAAGAAGAAGAAATTCCCCCCCAGACAGCATGCTTGAGGGGGGAAATCTGAGGTGCCAGTAGCTGTCAAAAAGTTATGTTATCAACATTTTTATTACTACAATACTGTACTTCTTTATTCTACCAGCAGAAGTACCTGTGTAGCCTCATAGTAACCACCATATACTAGTTTGCAAAAGAAAGAGGCTTGATTCCATTTGCATGGTGATATGTCATCAAATCCTATTGCCTTATTGATATCAAGTTTATTTATTTCCTCAAATACCTCGTGCTCACTCACAATTAAGCCATCCTATCCTTTGTCCTTACACTTAAGTTCCTCATGATTCCACCCTGATCAGGATGAAATACCCTTATAAACTGATCACTGAATACCTCAACAATGTCTTCTGCAGCAGTTACCATTCTACCATTTTCATCCATTAACATTATCTTACCATGATCATTCTTCCTTCTACTTGTCACATATCTAAAAAACTCTCTAAGGTTTTTCTTCACTTGATTTGCCAATTTCTGCTCACTGCACTTTTGTTTTCCTTACTGAGTCACTCTCTAGCTTGTTCTTTATACTTCTCATTTAACTGATTATCACCATTATTCATCTTGTACTGCCTCCAAAGTATCTTCTTCTTCTTCCAGATTTCATGCATAAGCTTCTCATTCATCCATTTTACACCTACTTTATTCAGCCTTTTGGTCTTTGGAATACATTCACACATTGATGCTGTTATGTGTTTCTTTCTCATATCCCACACAATATTTATTTCTTTACTGCTCAACTCCTCATTCCATGCTATAGCTCCTAGCAGTCTCCTAAGCTTGTCATAATTACCAACCTTATTCCACATGTATCCTTTCCTCACAAAAGTCTGCATATGGCTAGCCACAACCCAGCACTTCATGATCACTCTCACCAACTGAAGGGAAGTGTGAACCCCCACTCACAATTACATCCTCTGATTAAATTATCAGATCTAAAACTCTCAATCCTTGAATGCCCTCCTTAACTGATGTTTTGCAGAGAAGGAAAGAGCAAGCATCGGAATTAGTGGTAGTTTGCTATTATTAATTTTATTATAAAGGTATCTCCATGGAGTCAGAGGATTCTTAAAATGCAAACGCAAACTTGGAAAAGTTGCGGGAGGTAAAGGATAACAGCATTGTCAGAAAGTTCTTAGCATGTTGCCCAAACATGATAATAGTGAGTTGAGGAAAGTAGAAATAATGAATGGTAAGATGGCTGAGTTGTGTGAGGCAAAGGGAGTTCAATTTGAATCTGTGGAGTGAATTTGAAGGGAAGTTGGAATTGTTTAAAGATGATGGATTGCATTTGAATGGGTTTGCTGTTGGGCATTTAGAGAAGCTACTGTTTACTGAGAAGGCACAGAATCAAGAAGTTGTAGCTAATGATCAAAAGGTGTTTGTGATGCAGGATAGCACAGCCAAATGTAGGGTAGGAGGAAATATGGATACAAGATTGAAGATGTGATTGTGGCAGGAAAAGGAGATAGAATGCATAAAGGTAGGGATGAGACAGGTATGAGTAGCAATCAGAGTCAGCATCAGGCAATGAGTGGGAAGACCGAAGAGAGACGTATGGCATAATGGCTAAAGTACATAATGTAGGTGTTAGTGGGTGGAACAGCCTCGAAGATGAGGGGGGGGGGGAGCGTTATATTGTTAAGTTTGTATACAAATGCAAGGAGTATTTGAAATAAGGGAAGCTGAGTTTGTTGCACTGATTGAGTCAGTATGCCCAAAGATAACTGGTGTAAGTGAAACTTGATTGTCTGCGGATGATGCACTGTCAGGAAGAAAAATGCATGATATACAATTTTCTGGAAGGATAGGAAGGTGAAAAGAAGAGGGGGAAGTACTGTTAATGATTACAGAGGAATTGTGTCCACAAAGTGTGGAAGTTGAAAATGATAGTACATGTGCAGATCTTGAATCTGTGGTGTGTGAAGTTGAAATCAGTAGACTAGTATATCTGATATGATGTTGTTAAAGGCCAGGGAATGTAGAGAATACAAGATTGTGAACTGTTTAGGCAAATTGGTTGGGTATAAAAAAAGAAGGTGATCCTGATGGGAGATTGCATGTGGGAACAAGGAGAGTGAGTTTATTGAATTTCTGAGGGATAACTGTTTTAAACATGTGACAAAAGCAACTCAAGATTTTACAGTGTTAGATTTAATGATATTATTATTATTATTATGTGACATCTTCAGGGAGTTCAAGGACTCATCACGGGAAGTCACACTACTCTACAATACAGCTCACCATCTACCCCCCCCACACACACCTTTATCCTCCAACTATAACACACAATGGCACTACCATCTTCTGCCCACCAATAACAGTATTTTTTTGTCTGTAAATTGCATGTATTCGTATGGCCAATTTGCATGTATATGCAGAATGAAGAACCTGAGTTTCTGGGAGAAAACCCAGCTACCATCTTATAGGTTGAAAAAGCAGTGGGGTTGTAGTTTCTATATTAATTAAGTGCAAGGTGTTGCATTTTGGAGTTCAGAAATACAAGGCTGTGTACTACTATATTATTTATTGATGGTGCTGTGCTGCAGGAAGTGGATGATATTCGAGATTTGGGAGTGATGGTTGACAGAAGACTGAAGTTTAGAGAGCATATTGCAAGTGTTTCAAAGACTGCACATCATACTGCTGCTGTGATAAAAAGTACATTAACATGTAGGGATAAGAGGAGGTGGTTGTGCCACTCTATAAAGGACTGGTCAGACCACACTTGGACTACTGTGCTCAGATTTGGTTACCTGGTTTTCATTGTGATATGGAAACATTGGAAAGGATCCAAAGAAATGTTGGCTATGGAAAAAGGTTAAAAGAATGTGGATTACAAAGTTTAGTGGACAGGAGGAAAAGAAGTGATATGATAGAGATGTTTAAGTTAGTGAGGGGATTTTAATGGATTAATCCAGAGGGAATTATAAAAAGAGTAGAAGGGAGAGGGGAAGAACCAGAAGCCATCCCTGCTGGAGGTTGTGTAGTGAAGAGTAGATTTTTTACATGGAGAATTGTAGGTTACTGGAATATGTTGTTAATACAGGGAGTATAAAGGATTTTAAGATTTAGTACAATAAATATGTTGTCAGTTGAAAGAACTTCCCACAATGTCTGCTGACTCCATGGAGGATGTGATAATAATAATAATAATCTCAAACCAGAATTTATTTTGCTGGGTTATGAAATCTGTTAAAATATAAATATCTTAAAATTCATGTAATTGTTTATAACATCAACTAATGACAAGATAATTTTCCAACAATAATCTATATAAAGAGTGTGTGTGTGTGGGGAATACTAACCTCCAAGAAACGAATATAATTTTCTTTATCTGTTGGTCGACCAACAATACCATTCCCTGGATAAGGCCAAAAGAGATCAAGACCATCAAATCCATAATCTGTCATCCACTTTATGGCACTCTCGATAAAATTTTTTCGATTTTCATCAAGTGAAACCATATCAGAATATTTTCCTCTCAACTTCCAGCTTCCAACAGATAACAGGGTCCTGAGATGTGGATAGATAGACTTTAGACTTGTAAATCTTCGAAACCCACCTGAAATAAGATATATAATATAATTAATAGAAAATGCAAAGAGAATAATTTTTAAATTGCAAGTTGAATAGTGGGTGAAGCATACATGAAATACTTCAGTGTTCAGTTAATCTCTTTTTAAATACTTTTTAATGAAGAAATGGAGTTTATGATAATCATTTCATAATTTGTACCCATGAATGATTACAGAATACTATGATAGCACTTACATAATTAAGTTTACATTATGGCTTACTTCCTACCAACAATTTTCTTCCAATTAATCTGCTATTTGTTAGGTCTCTAATACTGTCAAATCTTATATTTTGGTCTTCTAAATGCACTATTAACTGCATTCAATCCATCTCAATTCCATCAAACCTATGATTTCTTAATTAATTATCTTTAAATAAAAATATGCCCCTGACAACCCATGTATGACCTGAATCCAAATTGTTTTTACTTGAATTTCTAGTTCACAAATTTTTTTGGCCTTTTTCAAGTATGCATAAATGATACCTGGAAATGAATTTTAGTTCTTTTTTGTCTTTTCTTTTTTTTTTTTCCTTTTTTTTTTAATAGATGAGTACTATGAGAGCCCTACTTCATTTATCTAGAGTTTGCCCTTCTGAATTATGCAGTATAACTACTTTTATACCTCCACATTCTCTTATCAAGAAAATTTGGTTGATAGGTAGATATGATAGAAATATATATGTTGTTAAATAACTTTTATGGGATTGATGCAGATGACATTTTTCAGCACATGACATGAAGGAATAGAACAAGAGAGGTCACTCCAAAAATTGTGTAAATGGTAATTGGTTAGCCTGTTAGGATATGTTTGCTTGGAGAGTAGTGAACGAGTGGAATGTTTCCAGAGTCTTACTGTTTCAAAGAGAAATTTCATAAGTACTGTCTAAATAATATAAGGATCGAGTCTTCAGATTCCATGGAGATGTCTGTTTTATAATAATAATAATATCTTAGGCACTTTGGGTTGAATGTTATTTACTTCAGTTGCTTTCTACATTTCAGATTTCTAACAACTTTTTTTTTTTGTTATCATCATGCTTGGAGAGTGGTGCTTGATAAACAAGCTAAAGAAAACCTATAAAACATATGACATGATAATAACTATACAAAAGACAAAAGTGATGAAAATAGGGAGGAACAGAACTACCATCTCAGCCACCCTAAATGGAGAACAAATAGAACAAGTAGACAACGTCATATATCTTGGATCAAAACTAACAGAAACAATAGATGAGCTCAAAATAATCAAACACAGAATAGTGATAGGTTGGACCACCATCGGAAAATTACAGAAAATCTGGAAAACAAACAAGATATCTGAGCAAGCCAAAATCAAATTATACGAATCAATAATTATACCAACAGTCATCTATGGAGCAGAAGCATGTACAGTTAAGAAAAGAGAGGAGAAAAAACTGCTAGCATTTGAAATGAAATGCTTAATAAAAATAAATAGAACAAGTTGGATAGAAAAGAAAACAAACAGCACAGTCAGACAAGAATTACTGTATAAAAAGACAATAATGGAAAAAATTAGAAAACAACAACTGAGATGGTTTGGCCACACTGTACGCATGGATGCAGACAGACTTCCTAACATCCTAATCAACACTTTTCCAACTGAAAAAAGAAGACCAAGAATTATATGGCTGAAATCAATAAAGAACATCTTGTGATGCAGAACATATAAGGAACTTTTTCTGACAGCAAGGAATAGAGAAGACTGGAAGATCCTTCTCAAGAGAAGACTCAACCCGTCTTAGACAGCAAAGAAGAAGAAGAAGAATCATCATCATCATGCAATGATGCAATCTAATACTGAAATGTACTCATGACTGCATTTCTTCTGGACATTTTATATCACTGTTCTGTGGCTGCATTAGTAATTTAATAACTTTTTTCAAGTAATTACTACAGACATCCAGAATATCCTTATGTTCAGTTTTATGTCATATTTAATACCTCAATTCCTTTTACTGTGTGTGTGTGTGTATATATATATATATATATATATATATATATATACATGACATTATATTCTTGTTTTCATCCTGATGGTAAGTGAGAAGGTGGTATATGAGGAAATTAATAACTTGATGTTAATAAGGCTGCAAGGCTTCATGATATATCACCATATGTTTTGAAGGAATGTTCCAGGAAGTTAACAATAGCTTCGATGTACTTGTTTAACATGAGTCTTACACTAAGCTAATTTCCAAAAGGAGGGCAAAAGTGTTCCACCTCATAAGGAAGGGGGGGGGGTTAAGACTAAGGCTTCAAATTATGGGCTGCACTTCAACCACAACTCTACGTGCCTTGAGTTGTGGTTAAAGTGTCAGAGAGATTAATGAATACCAGTATTCAAAATTAATTTTCAATGGAAAAATTCTCTTTGATGGTCAGCATGGGTTTGCTAAAAGAAGGAAATGTTTTAGCAGTCTACTTACTTACTTATTACCACAAAGCTACAAATGCACTGGATAAGGCAAATATCTCCACAGTGCAGTGGCAAATTCTCCATGCTTGCTATGCCTGCTGTGCAAGCTCATTAATTGAGAAAGAAGTAATATTTATTTGTTAATAAATGCATGCATTTATAAGCATTCCATTTAGGGTTTTATTTTTGTAGACAGAAGACGTTTTAAGCTTGTGCGGCAATAATTGAGCTTTGCGTCGTGTATCGAAGGTCGATGCTAGTCAAGCTGCCTTGGCTTGTTCAGTTGTGGTAGCATCCAGGTCCTCACTTCAGCACTGTGATTTCATGTGCGTGCATAACGATTTCCGCTCCCTCCACGTCATCTCACCCTGTTGCTTAAACACGGGTCATATGCAGTCAAAGTAGCTTCAGACAGCCTTTACAAGTGTGCGCATTGCTTGGGAAAATTAAGTTACAACCAACTTTTTATGACGATGTTATTGACCAGTTCATAAAGAAGAACTGTAGGGTAGAATTTGTATTCAAGTAGCTAAATTGAAAAAGATAGAATATCATTTGTAAAATAAATGTTGTATTTGTATGATTAAACGTACATACATTTCTAAATACTGGTAACCCTTGTATAATGCAGTACTTATACAACACAGTCTACAAATTGTAGTAACCCTTTATCTTTTCATATGTTTTTCACCGTGCGACTTAAAAATCAAATTTTATCTTCAGTAAATTTGTGTCTGCCTGTATCTCGCATGTAATAATAAGTAGCGAATTTATATTAGGGGAAATACCCTTTAGCATGCATGCACTTCAATTGCTTACCGTATATAAAATGTTTATTGTTGAAAAATTTCCTCGTTTCTGCCAGGAAAGTGCATTAAAAATCATAAGTGTGTTCATCTCAAGCTAAGCACTTTATTTTCTGGTGAGTTACATACAATATGTAATGCTTGCTTTTTTGTGTAAAAAATTATTTTTATAGTAATGGCCACAAACTGCAACAAAAGGGAAAAAACCAACATTGAAAACAAAATTGATTTCTCTCGAGGAAAAATATTAAAAACCATGATCGGTTGAAAAATGGAGAAAAACCAAGAGTTTTTGCAGGGACTTTGAATTTAAATGAATCGACAATTCAAACAGTCTGAATCGACAATTCAAACAATCAAACAAAATGAACATAAATCCAAGAAAGTGTTTATTGCTGGGTGAACGATAAGTGCAAAGTGCGTTGCTCGTGCACACGATATTCTAATGGAAAAATGGAGAAATCTCTAATGATTTCGATAGAAGATTGCACCTCAAAAGAAAATTCCTATGGATGGAAATCTTATTAAACAAAAAACTCAAAGTTTATAAACATTTATAGTGCAGACCAAGTGTTCAATGCGGATGAATCTGAGTTATATTGGAAAAAAGTGCAAAAAACTCACCTGTAATTTGAAAAATGAAAGATCAGCTTCTAGATTCAGTTTCCAAAGATAGAATATATCTACTGTTTTGTAATGCATCAGGTGATTACATGACAAAACCAGTGTTTATTAACCAATCCTCAAATCCTCATGCTATGAAAGATTAAAATATGCACTATTTTATTTTGCCTAAAACATTTATGCATTATGTGCAATGAAGTTTAAGTACAATTTGTAATTTTTATACTATGTAATTGTTTCATAGTTTATATGTTTTCTTAACTTACGTGAATTACCTGAATTAAATAAAAATATTTTTTTTGTTGGATATGTCATTGTTGTTTATATAATTAAAAAAAAAATTATTTCGGAACGTAACCTTACTTTTTCTATGTGATGTGAGACTCGCATAACGCGATTTATATAACGAGGCATTTCTGCGGAACCTAACATCTGCGTTATATGAGGGTTACCTGTACATAGTTTTAAATGGTCAGTAATTCATTATTCCGTTAATCAGACTTCAATCACACCTCTCATTCCCTGAATGATAACAAGAGCAAGCGTGAATTTCAAGACCAGCCCCTGCCATGATGGTATATTTAAATTTTGTGAAGCACTTTGATGGATTATCACATGATAAGCTGGTAATTAAATTAGAATTACTGGGGATGGATAATAGTGTGCTGGATTAGAAATTGACTATATGATAAGTATCAGCTAGTTGTGTATGGAGAGCAATACCCCCAGAAGAGGAAAGTTACAGGGTAAAGAAGGAAGTGAGTGGATTTGTCCATTAAGTGTTGCAAATTACAAAGTTTTTAAAATTTGTGAAGCAAAGATGAGGTGAAGAGTATGTAATTGGTGGTGACATCTTAGAGGGGGATGAAGGAGATAAGGAATTAAAATTTCAGGACCACATTGCAAAAACTGTGAAAACAGCACAATGAATTATGATAATGATACAAAGGACAGTGTATGTAGAAATAAGGAGATTGTGGTTCCATGCTACAAGGCCTTCATCATGCTGCATACAGGTTACTGTTTATATATTTGGTGACCTGGTTTTCAAAAGGATTAAGAGATATTAGAAAGGTTCAGAAATGATTGACTAATGTGGTTTCTGTTCTCTGCAGAATGTTGTGCATGAAGAAAGAATGAAGAAATTAAATTTGCAGAATCAAGTAGAGAGGAGGAGTGTGTGTGTGTGGTTGGGGTATGATTGAGACATATAATTTGATAAGAGATTGTTATCAAATTAATGTGAAGAGGTTTTCCATCAAATGGGAGAGATATGAAACAACAGGAGGCCATTCTGGCAACTATATTAAGGGGGTGTGTATAGGGTGAGGAGTAGGTTTTTTGTAGGGAGAATGGTGGATGATTAGAATATATAACCTGAGAGGGTGGTGGTTACCAAAACAGTGAATGTGTTTAAGACATGGTTTGAAGATAATAATAATAATAATCCTTATTTTACTTGACCAAGATGCATGTGAAATATCTTCGTAGCCAGGTTAGTTGTATATAGAAGCAACTGACTTCCAATCGAGTTGTCCAGCTGTCCTTTTAGAGTACTCTTTCCTTATTTCTAAGTTTTATTAATAACCACTAAACATTTTGCCAACTTACATGATGTTTCTCATATATATATTCATCCAAAATCTTCACATGTTTTCTCTGAGGGAATATGATTATTTAACTGGAAATATAAGAATTTCTTTCTCTCCTCACTACTTCTAACTTCTTGAATCCATCATATAATTCTCATATTTCTCTCCTTACAGATAAATTCACAATACATGCTTTAATAATTGAAACAAAAAATATTTTCTTAAATTTTACTATTGGCATTCTAAAGTCTGGTTCTTGTTTTCAAACTCTTTCACTTATCTCCAGTATGACGAAATTGTGTTTTTCTGGGACATTTCTTGTTTCCTAGAGGAGGGGGGGAAATCTAACAAAAAGTTATCCAAGGGCCTGTCAAAAGTTTGTTGCTATTGCAAAAGAATCCTCCTGAAAGAAATTCACTAAAAAGTAACAATAACCTCAAGTGCAGAAGGAGGCATGGTAATGTGATGGCAGGCACCCCTCTAAGCAGTACTTGTATTCTCTCTGAGTGTTTGTTTATATTATTATTATCCTGACCTCCATGGAGTCACATTATGTTATCGTGGGAGGTCAACACTAGTTAAAATAAAGTATATCATACCACTCATTAAACTTAGTCTGCATATTCACCACCCTCTCAAGCAATGCACTTCATGCTCCTACACTCTCCTTGCAAAAAACTTACTTCTTGCAACTTCCAGGGATAGCTGCCTTGTCCTTGCTCCTTTCCCTCATTCTACCATATGAAAATTCTCCTCAGTGTTAATACGATAATAGCCCTTCAAATGTTTTGATCATATCCTCCCTCTGCCTTTTATTCACCAAACTTTGCACTCTACATGCCCTCAGTCTATCCTCATAATCAATGTTGTACAGTCCTGTTATCATTTTTGTTATCCGTCTCTGCACCCTATCCAAGGTTACTTCATTCCCTTCAAATACTGGTGACTAGATCTGACTGCAGAAATCCAGATATGGTCTGATCAAAGCTTTACACAATGGGACCAGCATACTTTTTTTCTGTCATGGTCAATATTCCCTCACCATTGCTGCAGTTCTAAAATATCTTCACAACCTTTGCAATATGTCCTCAGAACTTCAAATCTCTCCACAATCACCCCTGGTTCCCAAGAAGTGGAGGAAGTATAACTCCACCAAATGAGTATGAAGCATCCCATCTGTGGATCCCAAATTTTAAAATCTTACATTTAGTTGCATTAAACTGACATCCCCATTCATTTATCCCCTTTTGAGATTATTCAAATCTTTTTGACAAGCCAAAACATCAATACTATTACTAATCATCGGCAAACAACTGATCATTTCCCTGTAGTCCTGTCACCCCATCAGTGGCGCACTCATGATTGAATCTTCGGGGGGGGGGGGTAAGTAGGCGATTTGAGAATACACACTACGCATCATATACAACCTATGACTGAGCATCTGCAGTGATTGCCAATACATGATACCCATGATCTCGGGCAAACAAAGTATCGCCGGAGCACTACTTCGTTCGCCTTGCATTCACAGCAGCCGTGATTCCGAGAGTATTCCCACCTTATGTGACCGCTAATTCATAAGTAGTATAGAAATAGAAGACAGGACACAACATAAATAAAAAATTTAATTAGGAAAAGATTTTTGAAAAATTTTCTAGTCTTTTTTTTCCTTTTTTTTGGGGGGGGGGGGCAGGGCCCCTTGGTCCCCTCTCCCTAGGTGCGCCATTGCACCCCATTATGTCTCCCCCACACACACAAAATAGCCATACCTTAATGAGTAGTGATTGTTTTTAGTATGAGAAGATGTGAGCACTACTTCGTTCGCCTTGCTTTCACAACAGCCGTGATTCCGAGAGCCAGAGGGTATTCCCACCTTATGTGACCGCTAATTCATAAGTAGTATAGAAATAGAAGACAGGACACAACATAAATAAAAATTAAAAAAATAATTTAATTAGGAAAAGATTTTTGAAAAAAATTTTGGGGGGTGAGCAGGCCCCTAGGTGCGCCAATGCACCCCATTATGTCTCCCCCAACACACACACAAAATAGCCACACCTTAATGAGTAGTGACTGTTTTTAGTATGAGAAGATGTATTTATCAAAAAAGTAAAAAATAAAATAAAAAAGTGACGCTTATATTACACAAGTGTTAACATGTACATTTTATTAAGATTAAATGAAAATGGAAACACTATTTCTGGAGACAGGATACTTTGAAACCAGATTACAAAATGTTTTAGACATGGCTTGATTCTACTGAACTGCTTATCAAGTTCTGCTGTCCACTGATAAATGCACTCCCAGTTATTACCAGAAACATTGCAGACAAGGTTATATGTCGGTTCACTTTTTTCAGGATCCAGATGCTGGTAAGCATATTTTATTTTATTTTTTGTCCATGAACTGAATATTCACAACACAGTTCTATTTCATATTTCTAAAGATGATAGCAAAATTACATAAAATGGTATATGCCATAATTTTTTGATTTATTTTTGATTTAAACCAGCTTGAGAACACAGAATTAACATATACGTTGGTGTCCTCCTGTGATGAGGCCTTGCATTCAGTAAGGTGCTTTGTAATAATATATTATAACTAAAACTGAAATTGAAAGAAATGTTTGTTCGGGGAGGGGGGCAGGCAACAGTTTTGTCAATGCCAGTAATTTAAATATTGTTATTATGCGCGCGCACACACAGACAGAAAAGCATTCTTACTTCTTTATTTTTTACCTTTTTTAGTTCTTTGCTAACGTCAGATGTATACTTCATTTAAACTGCTTTTAAACAATAGTCTAAAATAATAATTTTAGACTATTGTGTTTAGAGACATAGCAAAAAATCACACGAGCAAACAAAAAATTGAAGCTCATGGCCCACCGCTTGCTCCGCTTTGCGACCGTCTCCAGTACCTGCGTGACACATCGATTGGTAAGCAGTTAAGGGAACTTCCGTTCTCCAAATGCAATTTATTGAAAACCAGCCTTAAAAGTGATTTTTTTTACTCACCTCTTTCAATATCACGGCCGGAATCGAGACTCATTAGCTGCATGCTTTCTCCACTAAGTTCAGCTGAGACATAAATTGCATGTGTACATAGGTACGCTGGGATTTCCTGTACATCGTAGGTCATGGGATGTCGGCGGTAGATAGCCGACGCATTATAATAACAGATGATCTTCAATGATGATTTGGGATTTTCATCAATAGCTGAAAATAAAAGAAAAAGGGTGATAAATACCGTATTTTGTGAGATCTAATTAAATACAGAAAGAAAATTAGCCTTATAGTTATAAAATGTTTTTGAAGGAGGGGAACAATCTCTGATTGTCGAGATTTTAATTTTTTTTTTTTTTTTTCTTTTCATCGAAGTTCATCCAGTAAACGATGCAAGATAACCAGTTTTGGGGTTTAAACAAGTTCTATACTAAAATATTTCAAAGGAAACATTTCTGTCTGGATATTTAGTATACCTCATTTTAATAAAGTTCAATGACAACCGAGGCCGTTTAAGCTCAGTTCTTCGTTAATTACGGTTTACATATCGATCGTACTTGAAATTATTATGTGCATCTCACCACATGCACGAAAGGCCTTAAACTATCCTACATCTGTACCATGAGCGGACTATGAGTTAGATAATCCGCAATTCCCTGATCTAAAAAATCAAACGTAGAACTTTTCAAGCCACCTGGGCCTCCAATAAGCAAGTTAGTGGTCTCATACTGAGCGATGAAAGCCATTCTTTACCTATAGACATTCGCAGATATTCATGCCACACTGGGCTTAAAACTCAAGAACCCTGTCGGTTGGAGAGCGGAGGCAAAATCCACTCGAACAACCAGGCCGGCTACTTCACGGAAAAAATTAACTTTCAGACGTGAACTTCTGTGGTATTGCGTTTCTGCATGGTCTCTAATGAGAACTAACAAACATAAACAGTGCTGTCTGGCCAGTAAATTCCTGTTAGTAGAATCTTTGGAAATTTTCGAACCTAATTTTTGAAAGATCGTTCAGAGAATGAGAATATGGCAGTGGCTCGTACTCTTTTTTGAACCCGGAATCCTAGTGATCTTATTATTATTACATAACACCTCCAAGGGAGTCCAAAGACTCATCGAGGGAGGGCACCTACTCTACAACTCTCTGTCTCCACCAACTTCAACGAACCGCAACTACCATCATCTACACCGACGCCATCTACCGCCCATCATCACCACTAGTATTTTTCACAAACAAACATCCATGGCGGAATTCGAACCCGCAGTCTTTTGGATGGAGAGCGGATACGCTAACCACTCGGCCAACCAGGCCGGCAACATTCAAAGCAGAAAAGTAACAGATTAATGGCCATAACTTTTATTTATTGAAATTAATATATAATTATAAACGAATATGTATATATTAGTTTATATTAATAAGTAATTAAATTTTTAGACAAAACTTAAAACTTTTATTATATTGTAAACAAAAAAAAAATTAATAATAACTGTCGCACAATTTTAAGGTGATTCTTATGTCTGGTACTTTTTCATCAAATTATTAATTTGTGGTCTAAATGTGGATGAACGCAATTCTTCTTCAATGGAGAGCTTTTAATATTTGTTAGTGAAAACTTTTGCACACACACACACACAAGTAAATAGTGAAAAAATGCAGCAATATTATTATAGGATTTTCTAATATTGGGAAATTCTTTGGCAACATACAACCCAAAAAGAATTCCATGATAAGTCATTGTATTTTATTTGTAAACTTCGCATTTCTTAAATCAATAAATTTTTCTCCATTTTGCAGACTGAAATTACCTTTACGAATCGATAATCTTTTACATGTTCAGATACATTCAATGTTTAGAAAAAATCCCGCGGAACCTTATTATGAGCATGGCGACCCAAGTTGGGAACTACTGGTCATACTTACTCTATGAATATATACATTAGTATCATTATATCTAGGAGTAGAGGTATAAACTCATGAACTCCCCCCCCCCAAAAAAAAAAAAAACTGCAACCAATATCAGATCAACCAGCTTAGTGCTGAAAAGAAAAAGGTGATAATCGCAATTGTGGCCAAACCTAATATATATAATACGAGATTTTAGTGAATAGCCATATTTTCTCCCTCACACACTGTATACAATATTTACAAATGTCTAGATCCCCTCATTCCCAACCCAGCTAACTCTGTTATGAAGAAATCATTAATTAATAACGATCCCCCCCAAACAAAAAAAAAAGCTATAGCTCTTCTTAAACTATTCCTCCTAATCATATTTAGAAATGCTGCAGCTGGTTTACAAAGACTTTATTCCACTTATGGCTAACCGGGTTCATACGGGGTAGTTGGGTTTGCAATTCCCAAGCTCCGGTTTGTTTTTCATCCCGCAAACCGGGCATTAACAATTAATTAGAGGTCTCATATATACTGGACTCAGAGTCGAGGTTACTCCAGTGCTGACTCAAACCAAATCTGGCAAATCTCTTACGTAATGGCGATTGTATTTAGATGATAACATGCTAAATTATCAGTATAATAAAAATTACGTGACACTCATAATCTTCTTTATGCCTACTTCGAGAGTTTTAAAAAGTTACTGAAGATTACGTAGCAAGATTTTAGCCGTGTAAAACAAATAAAGTGTTTTAAAATAAAATATAAACAATGCTGCTTGTGTAAAGTTGTGTCACGCCGCTTCATAATATTCTAGGGCATATTAGAAGTTTGTTATCCATGCACGATACTACACAGCTTTTAAAAGTATTTTTGGATTCGTCAATATATTTAAGATACTTTTTCATCATACAGATATTACAGGAACTGTAAGGTTCGAGTTTTGGGAAATTTTAAACTTAAATAAGCAATATTAAGTTTTTGATGTATAAAGGAGGTCCTGTAACTCCTTCACTCGAAGCCTAGAATTTTCTTTCGTAAAACCCGAAATACCTGACATATAGATATAATAATGGAAACAGATTATTATACTAACATTTGTGCAGTATCTTTAGTCACACGCTTTCCTTTTTTTTTTTTTTTTTTTTTTTTTAAATGGGAGCTCTCTTTCTCCGATCCGCACTCCACATTGTGGTATCTTTCTCTCTATCCATCGACTCCGTCATTTAGACTGAGACTGGATTAATGAATTATGGTTATTATTTTTATTACCAGACTAAGCAAGGTAGGCCACATACCACCAGCTATCATACCTTTTCATTAATTCATTCATTCATTCACATTATCTGCATTCACCACTTCCAAATGGGTAAACCATTCCAATCACGCACCGCTCTATGAGAGGAAAAAAAGAGTTCTCACCCCCTTTTCTTGACTGTATTCATTCTCACTGAATGATGCCTTTCTCGTCCTCTTCATCCTCCATTAAATGAAAAATTCCACCTACCAGTATCCCTTTACCTTTCAGAAGGTTATTCTTTATCATATCATCCCTCTCCTGTTTACTAGTGTCTGCAGTTCCCAAGTTCTCAATTTTATTCTTTTTTTTTTTTTTTTCTTACTACAACAGTAATTTCTGAACTTCTTAATAAAACACTTAGGCCATAATAGAGGAAAGATCAACGCTTCATGACTCCCTGATTAATGAAAAACATAAGTTTGGGCCCCACCTCACTTGTGTGTGTGTGTGTGTGCGCGCGCGCACACACACACACACAGTAGACTCGCGATTAACAGACCTAAACCGGACTGATGCAAAAAAAAAAAAAAAAAAGTGGAAGCAAGAATGGCTATTTATACAATTCAATGCATATTACGAGGTATATTTAATGCAAAACACCACATATCCAATACAAAATCATTATAGATTAAAATAAAGTTCAAGTTGTTAAAAAAAATTATATGTTTTGAATAAACCCGTTCTGTGCGGTTATGGTTATTAGTGAAGAAACTACTGTAGGAATCATCACTTTGACTACACTTCAGGAGGACGATTCGAATAATGTCCACGATGTGAAGAACCTTTTATAGGGCTTTTCAACTAAAGGTGAGTCAGCCGGTACCATATGGAGGTGGAAGGGATTTCCCTCACGGAAACTGAAGTTATTATTTTTTTTAATCCACAAAAACGGAAAACTGGTCAGAAGACACACACACACACACACACACGCAACTGACAGACATAATATACTGGCCTTACAGCCTTAGATCGTCATTTCATATGACCATAACCTTCGGGAGGAACGATTCAGAAAAATGTCAGAAGGAGAGAAATGAGGTGACATTATTTATAACACTTTGAATTCTTCTAATTAGCAGCACAGCTACTTAAACATAATTTAAATTAAAAAAAAAAACTACTGAAAATCGCAATTGTGAATGAATTGAAGCCCTAATTGGTCTTATTGGCTTAAGGCAGCCTGACCTCAGATTACAAGCATAAAATGCTTCCACCTTTTATGAAAAACTTGCTAAAACTATTCAGTCACCAGTTTCCTCTCCATCCCCACTAGCAACAGATGAGAATCAAATCACGTGTATACGTTCTGCCGGATCCAGAACTAACGTCATGGCGGATCTATCGTATTCAAAGTGCTGTATAATCTTGTAACTCCAATGTTGGTCTGCTGATAACACGTGTACGCTATCTTTACAAATTGCACGCTGACTGTGCTGATCGTACTCGTTCTAAATGCAACGGCATTCCCAGATCAATATTTGTGCAATACGGAAAGTACCGAGAAATTCCACTGTGGAGTCACGTGAGTTGACGTATGCGGCTTCAGAATCAATGCCAGATCCTCGAAGCATATACTATATTTTTTATCGATGTAAAATTCTGAATCTATTTAATAATGGCCCAAATAATTTCTTTCGTGTGAATAAGTAAAGTGAAAAATATAAAAATTAGTATCGCTGCACGCCTGATACACTATTTTATATATATATATATATATATATATATATATATATATATATATATAATAAGATACAAGATTCAAATTAAAATGATGAACTAGTCATCATTTTAATATTATTGATGAAACGAATTACAGTCAAACATTATCCTTAATGACGAAACAAAATGGTATGTCATAAAATTCCAATGAAACTTCAAATAGAGGTGGAAAATGTTTTTGATCGATTGATAGAGCCTCTGCTACTAATTGCTCGTAAAAACTTAAGCAAGTTTGAGCGCGGTTAATAGTTGGAAGGGATTTCAATCGATCGATGCTGTTAGCACACTCTTCCTCGATGAGTCTTTGGTGATGAGTCGATGACTCCCTGGAGGTGTCACATAATAATAAATTATAATTTTAAAGTAAATCTCTCATCAAAATATTTATTCAAAAAATAAAAGCAATGTTCACGTCTATAAACAAGTTAAATATATTTGATCGAATGACTAAATGTTTATTTACAAGAAAAACGCAATTTAAAATTACAAATAATGTTTCGAGACATTTAGATTGTAGCAGACAAGATAGAACTACTACAAGACATATTCATCATTCAGCTTGTTTATATATATATATATATATATATATATATATATATATATATATATGTGTGTGTGTGTGTGTGTGGCGATTAGTTTTTACTCGGTTGTTATACATTTCAAAAAATAGATTTAATGACTCCAAGACCGAGATAACATTTTACAAGATTTTAATGATAAATACTACTAGTTTCGGCATATAGCAGCCTTCTTCAGGTATTTATAAAGGAAAGGAATACTAATAAACATTGAATTATTTAAATAAACAAACTGGAAATTACAGGTACAAATTGCCTCACATAATCGATACATAAAAACGTTGTATTTTTCAAGTTGTTCCAACTGGCGTGCCATTGTTTGTTGCAATTGTGCGTGCAAGTTCAAACAATGGCACGCCAGTTGGAACAACTTGAAAAATACAACGTTTTTATGTATCGATTATGTGAGGCAATTTGTACCTGTAATTTCCAGTTTGTTTATTTAAATAATTCAATGTTTATTAGTATTCCTTTCCTTTATAAATACCTGAAGAAGGCTGCTATATGCCGAAACTAGTAGTATTTATCATTAAAATCTTGTAAAATGTTATCTCGGTCTTGGAGTCATTAAATCTATTTTTTGAAATATATATATATATATATATATATATATATATGTTACAGGCCGAAACTAGTAGTGTATTAAAACCTTTTTACTTAAATATCGGTTCTAGTCATTTAATTCTTCATAAAACTATGTATGTTAACCGAGTCAATGATCATTCTGTCATATATATATATATATATATATATATATATATATATATATATATATATATATATATATATATATATATAAACAAAATATTAAAGATTCTACTGACACCGAAGGTACTTACATATTTAAGAAAAATAATTTAAATTTGAATAAATGATAATGATAACAATCACTTTCAGAAAACTTACGCGCATACACATAAAGAATCCACTACAAATACGAAAGCGTTTAAGATAAATGATAGCTTTTTATTGCAGGTGTCGCTTCCGCATAATTTGTAATACACATTAAGAATAATCGCAAAAAAAATATCAAAAATAATGCTCACTTCTTAAAATAGCTCAATGATTTTAATAATCACTGAGCTTGTTAAAATACACTTTTAACAAGTAGGCAGTCATGATAGATATTAAAAAAAAAAAAAAAAAGCCTAGTTATTATTAAGTTTAAAGTCAGGATGAAAAAAAAAAACCAAGCAAGGCATGATAGTTTGCGCTAAGAAATCAAATTGTCTCACGGGCTTACGAAGCATTACGGACAGGCACCTGAGACATCGTGTCGCGATGATCTAGGACAGCGCTTCCCAAACTGTGAGCCGCGTCCCCCTTGGGGAGGGGGCATAAGTTTTGTTGAGGGGGCTGTGAAATAATGAAAACAAATTTAACATGTTTTAAGACTAAGTAGATTTTTTTTTTTTAATCTTAGAAGAAACGTATTTAATTTTTATTATTTATTGTTATTTTTTATATTTTAATGGAAAAAAATTACACATTGGTGTTGGTTCACAAACTTTGCTTCCTGCGTATTTCGGAGTTTAATGAATATTACTAAATATATGAAATGAAACTTATTATTATTCCTGACACCTCCAAGGAGTCCGAAGACTCATCGCGGGAGGACACTTACAACTGTCTCAACCACTACACCGAACCTCTACTACGAATCAACGCCATCTACCACTCACCTCCACCACAACTGGTATTCTATGCCTGTAAATTGCGTGTGTTCTGAAGGGCCGATTTGTCTGTATGCGGGATGAAAAACCCGAGTTTCCGGGAGAAAAAAACCCTGCTACCTCCGTCTGAAATCGGCTAACTCACCTTCGATTGAAAATTGTCCAGATAAAGATTCCTCCCGTCGCGACGAGAATCGAACTTAGGCCTATTCCAATCGAAGGGCGCAATGTACCGTCGTTCTTCCAATTGCGCTACGGAGGCAATTATTCATATAAGTTTCATTTCAAAGGTATTGATAAGAAGCACAAAAAAACTTACAAAGGCAAAATCTTGCCCTCATTTAAAACTGCCAAGTTTTTCGCGCTTTAAATTAACGTTTCATTGCTAGTGTACACAGGTGCGGGCGACGCTTTGGAAAGAAATACTCTTGGGGTTCAGAGGGGGGGGGGGGGCTTTACATCCATAAGTTTGGGAAGCACTGATCTAGGATGATCCTTATACATTTACATAAGCAAACGATGACACCGTGTAAGGAATCATAATTACACGATGCCATAAATTCTATTTTTTTATTATTTTTCATTTTTATTTATTTATTTTTAGTGCCTAGCACGTTGTTTCCTCGTGGAGACAACGTCTAGTTTCATAATTACAGGAAGGCCAAAGAAATGCCGTTATAAATTCTAATCTAGTTGTCAGGCTAGAGAAACTTGAGGATTAGAGGACTGAATGGTGAAAATGGTGGGTTGTGTGAGGTGAAGTGTTGTCCCGCGATATTTTCTTGGACGCGTAACTAATATAATAACTTTTTATAGGTTTATTTTATTTTATTTATTTTTTTTCAGCTGGTTTCTCATTTAGTCGATCGTTGGTGCAGGCAAATAGTTTTGACACCTGAAAACTCGGGCATTGGTATTTGAAACTCAGAAAAATCAACATAGATCGCGCACTATTTCAAACAATAATATACCAGTTAAGGATTAGGAATACGAGCCTTAATCTCGTTCCAGTATCTTCGAAATCATGGGTAGTCATGAACACAACTATTACTGATGGCTAAAAGGAATGAGGAAGATCGACTGCCTACTTCTTTTCAAAAATTAGAGCTAAAGGTGTTCCAACTAACCTCTTTGGTGAATGAAATGTATAACAATATTTATTAATTTTTATTCATTTATTTTCGTTGAGTTTCCAGTAAGTTCCAATATTTAAAAAAAAACAAAAAAACTTTCCATTTAAATTTTTTTTGAAAAGAAAGTTATGAATATACATGCGATCTTGCAAATAAAATTTCAAGTTAAAGTTATATTTCATTATAATAATTACATATAATGATACTCAGACTCTCATATTTTGAAATCATAACATAAATCGCTAATAGGATTTTGGGCTTATTCATTAATGCATTAAAGTGTCGCCTTTATAATAATATCACATTTCCTATTATCTTCAGCTGGCGTTAGTTAGCGGATTCCCCCCCCCCCCCCATTCTCAAACGAAAGCGTGACAATTTACGAATGAGCTTTTTTTTCTCACTAGTTCTCTTAAATATACTATTTGCAAAATCCTGTCCTGATGGAAACTGGGCCTTAAACACAATAATTTGCATCTGGATATGCGCATACTCAGTCGGGAAAGTGAAAAATGGCTTTAGAATCTACTGAAAGTGTTACCAACTTTTATGAATTCATGGCACTTTTTTTATTTTTTTATTTTTGTAAACTAATTTTTTTTCTCCACAAAATAAACTGTCCTATCCAGAGAGCACATGCGATTAACAGATATAATATGCTCTTCTCATTATATTAGTTTCTATGAAGCAGTCCTAAACATTATCTGCAGGCTATACTGGAGTGTATCAACAATAATAATATCAAAAAAATATTATTTTTGAAATTGGACAGGATACAAGATACTCTATTGCACAATCATTTCTTATATTCGCCATGATGCCTATTATATACTTCCCCAAACAGGCAAAAATAATACAGTATTTTTAAATGACAAAATGCTTGTGTGTGTGTCATAATCTGGTTGACCGAGTGGTTAGCGTATCCGCTCGCCAGCCAAGAGGCTGCTGGTTTTGAATCCCGAATCTAGCGTAGACATGGATGTTTGTGACCCAAGTATAGATGCATTCTCCCGATGTGGACTGGGTCACCATGGGAGTAGTAGACCTAAACCTCCCTCAATGGGAGAGGCCTTCACCCTGCAGTGGGGGTAGAAAAATAGGCTGTTCATCATCATATCATAATCAGAAAAAGAAAGAAACGTAGAAGTAGAACTACAAGGACAGTTTTTCTAATATTACACAAAGCCGTTCCCTATTTACGTTATCATAACAGGTAAAATAACTTATAGTACAAACTACTTTTTCTCAATGAATGGCTAAATTTTATGACAACTGACAAAAAAAAAAAACTTTTGATGCAGATTAAGGAAATCAAATATCGTCACGATTTCTGATATGATACTTTAAGCATAAACAAGCATTATACTTGAAAATAAAATGCTACAATCAAAGAAATACTTACTATTGGCAATGTCCTCTTCAACAGGAAGAACTCGTCCATACGCAGAAAGAGCAGAAAAACAAACGCAGAATAATACGATCTTCATGTTGACTTCTAGTCGAAATGATGTTAGAAACTTCCTAGGGAACATAAAATTAAATTGGAATCTTTCTGGCTTGGGGGCGAATATACAAGTACAAAGTTTCAGTACCTTAGTGAAATAAAATGTGCTTTACTTGCTAAGAATCTTTTATAGATAAACTTGTTCCGTCCTTCTTCTTTATTTTCTCTTTCGGCTCCTTAAATGTTCCAACTTCCGTGATATTTAAACGTTTTGGAGCGAAAGTTATCGCATTTCCGGTTAGTTCCATCGTCATTTAAGTTGTGGGAATCCTATCTATTTCCCTTCGTTTTGTCAATACAAGTTAAGATAGTGCGAAAAAAAGATGGGGAAGGGGGGAAGAGAAGGAAGTCCCTTTCATTAGCATGTAATTACAATAACGGATGCGATAAAGTCATTTGGATCGCTTCTATTATGAACACATCTACCATATTAAAAAGATTTGGAATATTGGGGAAATAAAAATTTTACGTTCGTTGCATTTACTGGGTGCATATTTATCGTATTTTTTCCCGAAGATTGACACATCGCACGACTTCTTAATGATAAAACCCTTCTGTTATCTACGTGTAGTATTAATTGTCAATTGTGTATTTGTACAGCGGCATAAAGAAGGTGTGCTGAAGCACCTCGCAACAGTGAAACTAATGTCGTAATAGAAGATTGGTTAAGCATATTGAAAGAATCAACTAATTCAAACTTACTAAAAAAATATAAATAAAAAATAGCAGCGGAAATGATGTAAACAAAGAGAAGTTTGCGGTAGACAATGAAAGATGAGGTATTTCTTACTAAACTTTGAATTTGATAAGATATGTCCCAATACGTGCAATCTTTTAACCACAGATTCAATGCACCTTTTCTTTCTCTATCCAATCAGGTACTTCTATTTGTGATTCGGATAGAATACAGCAGATGATTGTTACCTAATTTTCAAACAGTTATGAATTGGGAAACTAAGTATGTTTAATCAGACTTATCTAAAACACTTAAAGATAAAGTTAGCAGTAGTCTTTTTTCTCCTCCCCCCCCCCCTCCTCTCACTTGTTTGTTTAACAATCTCTTTCATAAGCGTTCTTAGTCACAATTTCTTGATTTCCGCGAAGGAAGCAAAAATCTATATAGAAGATAATATACAGAGAAATGAGTCGTAAGCTGTCATAACATTGATATTTATTGAGCATCACGATCTTGCTTATTATATAAGAACCTTTATTTATTTTGATTCTCTGTTTTTATTGGGGATGAATAGAGATAGCGTTTTGGGAGGAATTCTTTGCATTTATTAGGCCTGCAAGGTTAGACTTAAAAGTCTCGGCATTATAAAGCACTTCTTTAGGACTACCTCAAGCCTATTCTGGAGTCATTTTATCGCCGACTTGTCCATTTAAAGAACCAAACCAAAAATTAGCCAATATCGAATTGGGGAAATATTTTTAAGATAATATTTCCAGCAGTGATCAGTATTTTCACACAAAAACTCCACCGATTATTATATGTCCCTTTTTTTCTAACCATCGAAATTAATATATATAAGTATTCACGTATTAATGAGCTTCCCTGACCAACCGTAGTACTTTTTTTCCAGCATTTTTTTTTCAGTTCACATGTATGGGGTAACTAAGAATTTTGTTACCCCACCTCTCACAACAAGTCATAGTTTCTCTTCCCCCCACACACTCCATAACTGAGCGTGTTTGTTGGACATTCTTAGCTCTCAGGTTCCTACAGATTTCTCAGTATGATACGTCACTGATATACACCCTTCTGATCACGTTTTTTTCTAATATATTTTTAAGCGTACAATTTATGTTGGTCATTTGCCTACAGTAAAATCATCAGTTCTATACGGAACTAGGTACTATAAGAAGATAACTCATTATTTATCTTAGATATCAAGTGATCTACTTACCATTTGCGGTACAGACGCAACCGGAGAACTGTTTAGGCCCAAGTTTATTGTTCGAATCACTGAAGGTCACGCTGAATTTTCAGTGAATTTAGCTACACTTTTTAGCGCTACAGGTAACTTTCTTCGTATAAATTGCACTTGGTAGATGTAACTGCTTCCAAAAAGAGGAGAGCACCAAGAATTTCATATGAAAAAACGGCTCTTAAAGACAATAAATTCTCTAAAGAATAAAAAGAGAAAAGAGCACCAAATAATGCTGTGTTCTTTCCTTATTTGTTAATTATTGTTCTTGGAAACTCCGTCCATCCTGCAAAAAATTTTTCTTTCTGTCAGTCTCCAGCTTTTATAACTTTGATTATTATATGTCCCTTATACTAGCATAAAAAAAGCTAGATATTAGGGGAATATCAATCTTCCTTATCTGAATCTACATGACAACCGTTGTTTTTCGCTTCTGATTGCTTCTTATTCGGTATCTGGTTTTTTGTTTTGTTGTTTACATAGTTTCGATACCTCATTTGAAAACCTTCCTGTTTTATGATCGTCTTCCTCCTTTATTTAGCTAGACTTCCGCGTACTGTATGGGAATTTCTCTAATTGCCTTTTTAATTTAAAGATTTATATTAAACAGTCGTAGGGAGGAGCTAGGAATTTTGCTGGCCTTTTGTAAGGATTCTCGAAATTCTTTATAGGAAATTTCTCATCCAAGAACGAACGTATATATATATAAAAATAACCAAACCGGATCTTGTTTTATTCAGAATCCAATCTGCAATAGCTGATAGCGTAATTGCATAAGAAAAATCGATGAATTATAAAATTTCTCGGAATATTATGAATGCTGTTCGATAAAATAAGTTTGAATTTACCTTTTTGTAGGTCGCTGGGATTGTCTCTTCAAAGGAAAGATTCTGTGTTCGAGTAAGACTGGAGAATATTCTACATTATATAAGTATGGTTTCAAGGAATTTTTAAATTTATTATTTTAATTACCGTGTTATGAATTACACACACACACATGGCTGCCTATGTGCAACATATCTAAATATAATATATCCTCTTACGCCTTTTTTTATTCTCCGAAAGGAGAGAGCTCCTTTAGTTCTAATTAATTTTCAGAAATAGTTGGCAGCCAGTCTCCATTTTTAGCAGTTACCGATAGCTTCGTTCATGGCCACCCATGATTCAAAAAGCATCGAGCAAGAGCATGAAAGATAATTGCTGTCATCTTAGGATTGTAAACCTTAACTTGTACTGTTGTAGGAAATGTGGCTGTACTGTCGATTTTTCTCAATTTCGGGGATTAAAATCCTAGTTTCCGGATTTTTTAACCCCGATTTTTTTTTTTTTTTTATTTCAGCTGGTTCTTCAGTTATTATAATTGGTTCCTCTAGTTAGCTACCAGCAATGATCTTACTGCTTTCTTTTAGAGCAGTGGTGTCTAACCTTTCCTCTTATTCGCTATTAAATTTCTTAATAAAATTAAATAATAATATTCGCTTTTTTATTTCTAAGGATTTTGTAAATTTTTTACGCAGAATTTTTTATTTTATTTACAAACGGACATTTGAGACACTCTAAGTCTAATTTGCCAACTCTTGGCCTTTTCGCCACAGGTGGCTAATGGTGATGGGGGTTGGACACCAGCCGCCCTTCCACTCAGATACGTGTATATCTGTAAAATATACCCCCTTTCAAAATACATATGTTGGGATATTCAGCACCATTTGTAATCACTGACATCGTTAATGATGGGTTTGAATAGAAATAGTTAGCGTTTTATTGAGCTACGAAGAATGGAGAATGAACACACACACACACGAGCGCGCGCGAAAAAAGCAGAGACTTAAATAAGACTTTTGTTTCAATTAACTGCATTATAAAACTTTGTTTTCTGTTTATTTATTTATTTCCCTATTGTTTTTACAGAATGTTAACTGTTCCTCATCAAAACCTTTGTGCTAATCTATGATCGCTCTAGTATATGTGTGTGTTATTGTAATAAGACCGCCCTAAATGGATGGATTAAAAGATAGGGAGGACCGAATGAGTGTGGTCCACACTTAAAATGGATCTAGCTCTATTATTATTATTCCCATTTCGAAAGTATATTCTACGTTGCTATAAAAAAATTGGTATACATGGTGTCATCCTGTCTCGCTCTACTTTATTTATACCCATTTTATTATTTTTGAATTGGATGTTTGCCGTATCACCTAAGTAAATATCTTGAAGGATTTTCCTGTAAACTAATGATCTGTCTCTCCTGTGTATTTAGAATTCATTTTCTTGTTGCATTTTCATCAGCAATGAATTCCCTACAGAAAGCAGTCTGATATTTACAGTGAAACAAGTCTGAAGGTAGTCTGTTGTATAGACGTGCTAATTCGGTTTACGAGGAAGTTCAAGGTGGTTTAGCCAGTCTCACACGCAGGCAGAATTTCGCACCAAGCAAAACAAAATAAACTAACTGGATGGGGAAAAAAATTAAGACATATTAGCTTTGTAGACTTAGTTGTATCGAAAGAAACAAAAATAAAAAAAAAAGACCATTAAATAGTAATTTTAAAGAGAGCGCCTTACTTAGCAACATACTCAATCGTGTGTTCTGACCAAATGTAGGAAATCTTTAAATGAAGGATGCTAATCTGTGATCATGGAGAAATAGTTTTCTGTAAAACAGAACTCGCAGCTAAGACATGCATATATAAATAAGTTTAAAATTCAGATGTATCAAATCTAGAATGGGATAAGTAAGAAAGAAGTGAATTGATGGAAACCCGTTGTGATTTACGTCTATTAAAAAAAAAAAGGTGTATAATTCGGTGACAGTCCAACAGTATGTTACTTGTGCTCGTTCCAATGAAACCCCCCTCTTAATTGGTTTTATAATGTAGAGATATTTTGTTTTTCTATTTCCGTTTGCAGTGGTTTCATTTATTCTAAAAATAAGACATTTATTTCCTATCGAAACAAACCATCGTCCCTGTACTAATGAAATGGTAAGATCGAGCGCTATGTGCAGGGAAGGATTCATGGAGTCCAGAAAGATTCCACTGACCGTTCCCCCTCTCCCCATCCCCTGCGTAGATATACATTATCCATATCCGAGATAAAATATATACGACACCGATTTATCCCTGCCAGATTTGGTAGATTACGTCAGAGTACTGAATTATTCTCAACACTAATAGTTTATGATATAAAATATTCCTTAGAAAAATCCTTATCTAAACCTCTAATAATAATAACAATAATAATCCACAGTTATTTGATAGGCTAAGGTTCATGGCCTGCTTCAGCACTCATAGATGGCGCTACGATAACACCAATACTGTCGGTGTATGTAGCAAATAACAAAAGATTATTTTCACGTTAAAATTGACTTATTTTTTTTGAATGTTTTTGCTGTACAACGAAAGTGAAGTGTTGAACTTGAACAATGTGAATGACTATTCTGGAATAACCACTTTTTTTTATTTATATGACCTTTTCAGGTCAGTACAGAAAAGTAATGGCTTGCTGTCACATCTAGGAAACACGCTTGTTGCATAGAACTTCTTACGAAACATGACACTTTATATACGTTGCATGCCAGAATAATTAAGAAAGAAACTCATTACTGCTACCAGTAGTTACTAAAATTTTTCTCGTATGGAAAAATAAACGAATTTAATAAAAGCTAAAATTCATGGAAAACTATAAATGTTTTCACCGTCCGCATTCACTGTATAATAGCAATTAACATTTAATAAAAATCAAAGCATAAAAGTTAATATATACGTAATACTTATATTCCATAAATATGTCTTTTTCCTAGCTTTGCCTAGGCAATTTTAGTAATCAAAGTTTTAACTTTTAATTCAACACGAACATCATATACTTTATATTCGCGTTATTATTTGATATTATATTATAAAGATTATTTTCACAGTAAAATTGAACAAAGAATGTCTTCACATTCTTTGTTCAATTTTAACATGAAAATAATATTTTATTATTTGTTACAGACACCGACTGTATAGATGTTATCGTAGCGCCATCTATGACTGCTGAGCGATATAAAAGTACTTTCGTTCAAAGTTTTGTTATTATTCTGATTATTTTCATACCTCCAGAAAAGCAAAATACTCATCATCGGAGGTCTCACTGTCACACATACAGTTAATCTCGTGCCTTAAATATATTCAACGTCGTCGCATTTACCACGCTCTCCAGCTATGCATTCCAATCACCGATGAAAAAAAAAAAAAAAACTGGCTGCTTTTTCTCTTATTCACATTCTCCATATATTTCCAGGGATGATCTCTCATTCTTTCCTGTTTTCCTCACGTTAAAAAAAACATGTGATGCCTCTTCCACATTAATCTGGCAATAATCTCTTAGCAACTTATATGTCTCAATCATATCCTCCTTCCTCGTGCTATCCGCCAGTCTTTGTAAATCGCATATCTTCATACTCAACAGTTCAAAAACCACTTTAGTCAATCGGCTCTGTACCCTTTCCAATATCTCTTCATCCTTTTGAAAACCAGGTGACCAAATCTGTGTACAGTAATCCATATGCGGCCTGATCAAAACAAACATTATACAACAGAACCATAACTTCTTTACTTCTACACGTCAGTGTTCTTCGCATGATTACCCCAGTTCGTTGTACTATCTTCGCAATTTTAACAGTGCGTTCCCGAAATTTTAGATCCTTGTCCACAATCGCACCTAGATCCATCATCTCTTTCACCTCTTTTAGGAAATTTCCACCATATATACTCTGCATCCCCACTTTGCTTCCCAATTTTAAAACCCTACACTTTTGCTATATTAATTAGTAATCCCACTCACGTGCCAATTCACACAGGACAGTGCATTCAAGTCCTCGTGCAAAGCCACAACACCCGATCTACTCCTCATAATTCTCCCCAACTTTGCGCATATTCGCCATTGAAACCTGTCCCAATATTATAAGTTAAACAGCAACGGATCCAAAACAGACCCTTAGGACACACCACTAGTGACTTTGCTCTTCTGGAATCGCTCTTTCATAAACAACTTGCTGATACCTATCAGACAGCCAATTTCTAATCCAGCGCATTAATCTACAATCTAATTCCATCCGTTCCAGTTTAAAATCTAAATATATACTACTGTGTAAGCATCACCCTTATCGAATGCATTTGTCACCTTTTATAAAAAAAGTAAACAGTAGACTGGTAAAACACGATCTGATTTAGAGAAACCATGCTAACCATCAAAGAGTATTTTATTGTTGTCAATCTAATTTTGAATCTAGTAAAAAAGTAACTTCTCTAATACTTTAACCATAACTACAGACGCTAAGACTGGCCTATAATTCAAAGCCTTAGTCTTATGAAGTGTAACAATTTTGCCCTCTTTACATTAACTTGAGAAATTGGATTCGATCATCTGATGAAATGACCTAATCCCTTGATTCTCGTGTTTTCTTTATTTACTGCAGGTAGTTGTCTCCAAGAAACTCCAGAAATTCATTCTCTTTGCTCCCGATTGTCGTTTCTTCATCCCAGTCTATATTACCGTAATTAAAGTCACCTATAATGATCATTTTTTTTTGTTCACCATGCTAATTTTCCTTCAATTATTATACATTATATTATAAATGTACTAGAGCCAAAGATTCACCGAAAGTTTTAATAACAATGATTATCACAATCTCCATAGAATTCACGCACTCCAACATGGAAAGTCTACTTTGCTAGCATTATTATTATACAAACACTTGCTGGAATCAAGACTCAAAGGAACGATTTTTTCTATTAACTCTAAAATATGAAACAATTTTATTTTGAATTATGTACAAGCCACTGGAAATAAGGCATAATTCTTAAACCTGTCTGCAACTTATAAATCTGTATATATAATGAATCGTATTAGTAACATTTGGCTTTAGTACTTTTTCAGAAGTTCATAGCCCGCTTAAACTATGGAGTAATTTTAATTACATTCGAAAGTAGACATTTCATAGTATCGCAAGTTATACTTTGCTATATCCATGTGATACTATAAATCTTTTTGTAACTGAAATGCATTTTTACACACTATTATTATACTGTCTTTTTAATCGTTTTTTTCTCGTATTCTTAAAGCATTTTAATCGTATTGATATTTATTATAATATATTAAGAAATATAAGCTCCTACATGAACGACATAGTAGAAATGTTTCTTATCACTATACCTAATTAATTTAAGTCTGAACTCATTTTGTAGAAATAACATTCCAGAAAGAAATCAGGTGGAATCATGGGATGCTAGTTGAAGATATGGTGATAAGCTTTCTTATTCAGTAATTACAGTGTATTTATTGTTAATCGAGTGCTCTGTTACCCGGTGTAATTGTGATTGTTAATCTAGAAAATTAGTTTTAGAAAATATAATTGCTGAATTTATAAAATGTACGTAACTTTTTTCGGAAGTTGTTTTAATAACCATTGCTGTGAAGTTTATAATCTTAACTTCACATTGCGTTTATATATTATAATTTAATATTGAATCCATTTTTGAACTATTGCTCTATATCGTATAGGTAAATGCTTAAACGTCCGTGATCCAATAAGAACGTTGACTACGCATCTTCGTAGAACCTTGAACTGACATGTTCCATCATGTCAGTTCTTCACTATTTAAGTGGCGAGTTGTATTCAGAGCCGACAGGATTATAATTAGAAGGAAGAGCGCTTTTAGAGAGAATTGTCCAGGTTAGTAGTGCGTTTTTTTAAACTTTTCGCAGTATATCTTAATATATAATTGTCTTCTTGTAGTTACTTAGACTAGTATAATTCAACTGAACTTTTTAAAAATTGTTTGTGGGCAATTATTGTTGGTTATTATTATTATTTGTTTAAACGCATGTTTTTTTTTTTAGTATATTTGGAATATGAACTAAATATTTTAGACATCGATTATATGATTACAAAACATTTTATACAACTTCCGATAAATTAAAAAGAAAAATTGCAAAATTTATAACGTTAAGGTTACGTATTTATCAAGCACTATAATTATATTATATTAATTATTTTTATAAATTAAGAGATTTTACATATTGTGTATTAATTCTACATATTATGTTCATTTAATGTGTAGGTCAGAACGATTGCAGTTTTTTTTTAAAATTTAATTTGATTAATTTGTTTATCGAAGTAAATATAACATTTATTCAAGGGCATGAACAGATTTGTGTGTGTGTGGTGTATATTAGATGTTGGTTGAGACTTCCAGGTTTATGTTAGAATCTACATCGCTCAATAGTAATGCGCAACCTAATAGGTTATCTTATTTCCACAATTTTCTTTCCGATGTTAATTACGTACGATTTATAACCAAGATAGTGTGCATACCGTAGGTGTGCGTGAGGGGGGGGGGATAGAAATGCAGGAAATACGCCTAGGTGATTTGTTATCTTTCCGTTATTCACGCATGTCAACTTTACTATAAGCGGCCCGTTTGCTTTTACTCTCGCTATGCCAAAATCATCTGGTGCAAATTTACATAACAGAACTAACGGTTTTTGCTTTCGACCGCGATGAATTATCTTTGACATTTCGGAATACCCAGTGCTGTCGTGACGACGATAATTGCGGAAGGAAATACGAAAGGGTGGAAATAATGATTTCTGCTGTTCGTGTTCAAAATTACGATTTGTTGCAGGTTTTTCTGTGTTTTAGAGGAACGCCATTTATAATCGGATGAATTTTACAGTTTCTGGGAATAAAAGATTTATATTTATTAACATATTTATAAAAAGAATTGTGTATATATAGTTCTAAAAGTACTTTTGCTCACGTTTATTTTATACATAAGTAACAATAGGCATTATTTTGGACACCATATCTTTAGGCATGCTGTGATTATGATATCCGAAAATGGCTAGTGTAATAATTTGTGCTTCGGTAGGATATTAATAGATCGAGATCCAACTGCGAAATCCAGAAAATATTTCTCGATTTCGCAGTTGGCTAAAAAATGAACTTCGTTTCTGTCCAGTCTGAACAGATATATCACGTTTGATAGTGCCTTTAATATCTCTGCATGTTATTTATTATTATTACGTGATTCCTCCAAGGATGGACTTATTCGCTTATATGACATTATTTGTTAACAAATCTGGTTCTATGGGCAATATATATATTGTGGAAGAACCCATTTTTAATCGCAATATTCTTCACTTGCCTGTGGACCAATTCGTAAGTGTAAAAACATGTTTCCTATTTGAAGGGATATTTTGGGACATAAATATTTAACACACAGCATACACTATACATTTTTTGGAAATTTCATAGTCTAAATGGGAAAGGTTTGTTCACGAGGAATGGGTATTATTGAATATATCTTTTTTTTATGTTGAATCACTTCTAAATAATGAATTATCCAGTTGGCGAAGAATGTTGCAACCTGGTCCTACACACAAAGATGGCATCACCCTGCATTATTGTTTGAGTAATGGAAACTAGCCTTCCCCCATTTTTTGGAGACTGACAGGTCTTCAATTTGTAATGCCATTTGCTTGAATAAATATCTTAGAAAAATATCGATGTAAGTTAAAAGACTGCGGTAAAAGTAAGAACATAAAAAGAAAGAAACGCAATCCAGAAAATAATACTTAAAAAAGATAACTAATCTCTTATTTTTAAAATATTTTTATAGAAAATAACAAAATTACACTAACAAACGTGCCTCAAAACCACGTTGTACGCCTGAGGGTTAGAGCTCAGGCTCACAAAGTGCAGTAAAATAATGGGAACCGAAACATAATAAAAGATATTTAAAAAAAAAGAAATTTTTGGAGCACATCATTCTTTTAGATGAATAACAGTCATGTTATCATGAAGGAATTTGATCAAAATTCCAGTCACTTTGGAAACTTCTTTGAAAGAATGATGCCAAGATTCACGAATACGCTTAAAGATCTTCAGTGGTTCCAGGAATGAGACCATCATAGATCCTCTTCCAGCATTCTAGCAATGATCTGGAGAATGAGAGGAATATTGAAGTGCAATCATTGCATTTCATTCATTGTGTGAGCAAATGAAAGATTCCTCAGCCAGTTGAGATCCAGTAGTGCATGCAGTTACATACTCTTATGGTACCACTGACTATCGAAACCTGTTGTTTGTGCACTCTACTCCCAGTTGCGGAAGTTTTGATACGATTTCTACAACCGACTTCTAGGTGGTAGTTTTGCCATCTCGAAATCAGGTTTGCAGTTATGAATGTCCGTACGATTGAAAAACTCCGTCAGATGATTTTTGCCGAACACTAAACATCACTATATAATGATAAAAGACTACATTCACGTTATGAAACAGCAGTTTAACATTCTCAACGTTGCAGGTTGTCATACGTTGTTCTTTGAAATATTTTATTATAACTGCTGTTTTCCCCAAGTATGGGATGTGAAGTAATGTCTATTTAATAATTTAAATTAATGATCGTGAATATTAAGTCTTCGTTTCATCATCTGCTCTTCCTCTTGAGCCTTACCAGCTATTTGGGGGACCGACTTTTCGAGTCCTTTCCTCTTCACTTACTTCCTTTTTTCTCTGGGCTAATTCCATACTCTATTGTAAAAAACCCCACACCTCCATGTTTTATTTCGAAAGTGGCAAAATATAATACAGTACTACAAGGCAATTATTCAGTTTATTCTTTATATATTAAAAAGTATTCTTTATTTAAAAAAAAATGACAACACCGGACTTTTCATTCAGCCTGAAGTTTTCCCAGAAAAACCTTTGGAAAAACCATTTGGCTTTTTTCACTTCTAAGCATTTAAAACGAAAAAGAAAATGTTATCTGTTTACACAATTTCAAGATTTTAGGTAAGTGGAAATGTCTGGATTTCGATATCTTATCTGTTGAGAGTAAACAATTAAAATTTGATCGATCAAATATGAATATTGGATAACGTAAAATCAGGGCACTATTTTAAATGAATAAGTAAATAAAATAAGCCACTAGATGTTCAATATATAATATGGGAAAATGCAATTAAAATAGCAAATTAGTCAGACTTACAAAGTCTGATTAATTTCCTGTATAATTTCCCCTTTTCTTCCTTTGCAGGTTGAAACATTTCTTGACGCCCAATTTCCAGTGAATTACTTTTTATTTTCTTTATAATTATTTTTTCATTTTCGCTTCGAAATACTTTCGTAAAATTATTTTACATAATTTTCTCTCATTAACTTTAATATTACTCATCTTTATCGGAATGCCTTTTAGCCCAGTTCTTGAGTCAAATTCGAAGGAAATTTTATATGCCTTAATAAGGAAAAGCTGCTTTTTCCCCCCTCTTATTACTAACGCGGATATATTTTATGCCAAGGCAGTAATAAAGTCAGGGAAATTGAAAACTGACAATTGGAAACTGAAAAAAAAAAAAAAAATCATTAATATCCCAAGAAACAGAATAATCAGGTTATTAAATTACGTTCTTGATGACTGATGTTCAGAATTATAATAATAATAAAACTAGACGCAGATCTCCGGCTTAGTCTGCTTTTATTATCTGCTTAAACGTCCAATGTAGATACATGCATGTACAGGAATTCTAACTTTTGTTTAGACAGAAATCAAGTTACGTTTTTATCTCAAACCGATTTCCAGAACTGCCGACAGCAGAGATTATTTTGACGAGGAGTTATCTTTTTTTTTTTTTTCTTTCCTATATCTGATTTGTTTTAGTCGTTTACTTAAGCCTAAGGACAACATTTCGAGAAAAATTTTCCTATTAGCAATATCTATAAACGAATTCTTGTTTTCTATCGTTCCCTCCCCCCCCCCCCCCCCATATTAATGCTTTATCATCTACGCGACGATTGAGGAAGAAGTAACTACGACTACATTATTTATTTATTTATTTTTTTTTTGTTGATCCACGTCTATTTTACAGGATAAGCTCATGAGGTGCATCGATCTATTTGTTTGAACGGGTTTTCTGTTTGGAAAGCTCGCTCTGCATCAAATTTTACAGTAAAAAGCAACGATACATAGTTTGGCAGAATGCTTCCACTTCAAAATAATACAATTAACCTAACACGAAAAAATGGAATATATTTTCCATGGTGCCGCTTAATATCTTAAAATGTTTTCCCACTTTTACTTTAGTACTTCTGGTTGGTTTTGGCATGTCGCCAACTGGGTGAATTCTGCCTAGACAAGACTACACGGTAGAAAAAAGAATACAAAGCGAAAATTATTGTATATGACAAAAATGAAACACTTTTAATGTAATTGCTAGTCCTAAAGATATCAATAATAAATACACATAAAGATGTTTGGTTAACCTCAATAGGCATGCATTTTTGTTTGTGATCGCAATTACGATAGGTTGTTGAACCCAGGTGTACCGCAAATGGCTACAAATTTGATATTTTAAATGTACAATGCATTAAAGATTTCTGCCCCCCCCCCAACTATATGTTCCTATCTCTTTCCTTGTAATTACGTATGTTCTTCTGGTCTTTGCCTGTCTTAGGTCTTTCCAAACAAAAGGCGTCGTCGATACCAAGTGAGTTTTTGATATCAGCCATATCAAAAGAAAGGTGTTTGCACTACAGACTTATTAGCTTCCACACAATATATTATTTTGTGGCATTATTCTGCACATTTTTATTTAAACTGAATGAGATAGTAACTATATATACATGTATGATACATAACTGGCAGTGGTCGGCGGTAGATGGCGTTGGTGTAGTGTGGAGACGGAGTTGTAGAGCAGGTTCCCTCTCTGGAGGTGTCAAATAATAATAACAGTTGCTGCTTGTGTCAGGCTTAGATTTATTTCCAAAAAAGTATTTTAAAATATTCAAATATGAATTCTGTTCTTTCATTAACGTAATCTTTTTTTTATTTAATTTGTATTATTTATGTAACAGAACCAAATCGAATTGTTGCACACGCATCCCTTCGCAGAAATATGGGTTTTCAATATCTCTACGTTATCGTGCTTTTTTTTTTTTTTTTTTTTTTTTTTTACATGGATCATTTGAGTAACCATGCAAGCCTTTCACCTGCATTAACCTGGAGACGTGATATTTCCGGGACTACATCTCCATGAATGAAGAAAGTGTCGTTCCGGAAATAAATTCCTCGCCTAGCCCTCCGAAACGGAAATGGTTATTCAGTCCTATAGCTGAGCTATTTAGTGCAGGCGTGAGAATTTCCACGATTTAGACATTGAAATTCGCACAGATAAATATAAATAGGGATTTACTGTGTGAACACAAGGCATAAAGATTACATGCATAGTTGTATTCAGTTTTTTTATTTTATTTTATTTTTTTGAGACAACGGTGTAATTTCCACGTGTGAAATTCTCATAAGGGTGGGAGAGGAACATGCAGTGTTCTACAAATGTGATATCTGGCTAAAGGGAAAAGTTCACCGACCCTTTTAAACTTTCCTTGTCTGAGAGTGTGATGTGTTTTCTGAATGATTTGTTCGAGTTATAAGTATGCGAACGTTCCACATTTAATACTAGCAATCAACTCTAGCAAAATATAAGCGAGACATTAATTACTGATGCAAAACGGGTTGTGTGTGTGTGTACACAAGTATACGATTTTATTGAACATCGGAATTTTTTTAAATTTTATCTAAATTAAAATGGTATTTAATTTATTTACAGATGAGTGTATAACTTTATGAAATAACTTGTTTCAGATTTACGACTGAAACCATTAAAGGTTAAGATCTCTTATGTCTGTTAATCGCGTGTGTTTCTCAGGCTAATTTGCTGGATGAATAACTCTAATTTCCGAGAAAAAATCCCCATCACCTCCCTACTAGACCGGCTAACTTCCCTACTATTGAAAAACATCCTTAAAGACTCTCGCATCCTAAATGGAATCTGAACCTAGGTCTTTCCAACCCAAATCAATAGTAATATTTCTGACTGAGCTATGGAGACTCTTTGAGATAGGATTTCGTAAATTTCCTTAATCCAGCTAATTTTTTTTTTGCTAAGGTTATTGAATGAAAAAAAAAAGTTTCACCGTATGTATTTGAATTATTACATTAACAAACCACTGTTGAAATTAAGTTAATTGGAACTACCGTATATCGTCTTACTCCAGATGTAAAATCCAAAACTTTGAATTCGGCAATGGAAAACATCGTCTAGTTACGATGTACTATGTAGTTTATGTTGAACGTATGTACTGTGCTCTAAATAAGCTTTGGTATGTTATACCGATAGTATATTAATATATTTTGTACATAAATATTTACATTCAGTACGGCAAGCATGTATTTTTTTTTCCCATTTAAATCCTGATGAAGCCTTACTGGTAATAATCACATGAATTACAGTATTCGAAACCAAAGAATTCAATTATATTAAAGGAGGTCACTTTATACGCGGGCATATATGGTACTAACGAAATTAAGATCTTGTGGTGCAAGAAATCGAATTTAAAATCATGTATCAAAATTCTTCACAACTTTTCGTCTTAATTTAAATTTTATTTATGTTATTATTATTTGCCCTCATTCCATAAATTGCCACAAACAGAGTGCAATATTAGTTTTATCTTGAAGTATTATTCATCTTTAATTCAACTGGTAAAGATTTATTTTATTTATTCCAAAAAAGAAAAGTATTGCTTATTGGTACTAACAAAAGTATCTCTACAATACTTGATAATTCAGGCAGAATAATTTTATTAGATATTCAATTTCTTAAGAATCAGTGCTTTTTTCTTTTCTTTGTGGATTCGACGATTATTCCCCCCCCTTTTTTTTTTAAAAAAAAGGGTCAAAAGTTTTTTAAGATTTATAATGAATATTTTTAGAATTGCGAAGTTTTACTGGTTTATCAGAAACGGATTACTATTTAACACAATAAAATTTTACTGAAATATCAACCTGTTAGTAACACAACTACTACTCCATTCGGCAAAGTTCTAGATGCTTATTTATTTCTTACAAAACAATACTCCTCTCATACGATTCTGAAAAGAATATGGCTCGCGGATTAAAGCTGAAATCCTCGATCACCAAAGAAACTCTTAGTAGTCTTAACTAGAGTTTAGGATTATGACTACTCTGTTTAAAATATCAGTCATATGTTCAAATATCTAAATCTATTGAATTTAGATATCTTTACTGTTTTCTTTCAGTGGTTGCTTCTCCCCCCCCCCTTCTTATTTTCTTCTGATCCATAGTAGTTCTTCACCTGGGTCTGTATTACCGTTTTTGATAAAATCACCCTCGAAAGAAGAATATCCATTACATATGAAATAACACAAGTAATGTCTCTACTTGATATTCACCGTACAATTAGTTCGATATCAGAATTTTCATTACGGCCTTTTCGCAGACCAATTTACAATTCATGATTCCTTAGTGTTATTTACAGTTAATTACTGTCGATAAAAATCAATAAGAAAATAAAGTTCCAAACACAAACAACTCGCCAATTATTTATAATCATTTATCGGAAAACTTTAAAAAACTAAAACTTTATTTAAAACACTTTTAAAATAAGTTTTTAAATATTATTTAAAATTATTTTTATTTACGTT
This sequence comes from Typopeltis vanoorti, assembly GCF_054136105.1. Classification (NCBI taxonomy): domain Eukaryota; kingdom Metazoa; phylum Arthropoda; class Arachnida; order Uropygi; family Thelyphonidae; genus Typopeltis; species Typopeltis vanoorti. Next base: position 80,723,016 of record NC_143554.1, on the reverse strand, counting down.
TATTTAAAATAACTCATTTAAAATAATCTGAACTTCAAAACGTTAATTTACTAGATCGTAAGCCCTTGGCAACCCTCTTATATTTGATCATTGTCTCTCTACTACATCTTGGCAACAATGTCTCCACAAATACTGTGAAATATTTTCCTAACATTTATATCCTGGTCTGTTTTCAGAATGTGAGTATTTATAAGGATCTAGATATTGCGATGGCCTCTGTTAGAGAACTTCGGGGAGAGCTCTGGGACCTTTCAGTGTTATTTATATAGCAACCATTTTTATTCAGGAACCAAAGGGAAGCGTTGGTTACGACCTTCGCTCAATAAAAACAGTTTGGTTCAATATATGCAACAAGTTCTTGTGGAAGATCTGCAAGATTCCGAACACCTACTCCATCACGATCGGGTTAAGAGTGGTTGCAGACAGACCTCTGACCTTGAGGCTGAATTCATCATCTTGTTGGTATTGCTTCAGACGTTTGTTACTTGTCTTTAAACATTTTTCAAAAGAAACACTGTCAGATGCATTTTGAAGAACAACGCACCACGTTCTCTTCGATTGTCAAAAAATCTCGATTCGATTCTCGTCATGACTTGAGGAATCTTTGTTGTGGAGTTTACTGATAACCAAATGTTGTTTGGGAGTTTTTATAACTACAAGTCTGGACATTGTTCGTTAAGCGGTTTAAATTGACCAAATAATTAATATTGAATAAATACCATAAATCAATATATCAATAAAAATTGGTGTATAACAATAATTACAATTTATATCCTCCACTATTTTTTATTTGCTACTTTCTTACTGAAATCATTAACCTGCCATATTTCATGATAAGCCGACATTTTTTTTTTTCATGTAAAAACCATCGTAGCAAATAAACAGACCGTAAGAAGATTAGCGCTCGAATAAGTACATTAACAAAGCGTGATTAATATCCTGAGGGAGAGATTATAATCACTGCATAAAAAAAAAAAAAAAAAAAAAAAACTATACCGAGTCACTCCCTCAGTAAATTGCTCAAAATCTTGCAAATAACGTGATAGGCTAGCAAAATGTTCGGCGAATTCCGAAAGCTAAATTCTGAATGGTATTCCCGTTCTAGTTTACCAAAGTTCACATCGGTTTCCATCATGTTCGTTTGCAGTATGATAAAATATTTATAAAATATTTTGATAAAATGTTTATCAGATTACTCTGATAAATATTTTATATTAAAACATATATCGGATTTATTCCTGGACCATAAGACAGTTCTAAAATATAAAGCTCTTCCTAACTGTTCCACTTCTACAGTACATCTGTGTTATTTCAGAACTGTAGTGCAATTATTTTCCACGCTCATATTACACTTAAGTTCCACGGAAAAAAAAAAAAAAACGACTAACCTCACTTTAATTATATTCCTTTTTCCTAATTTAAAATAATGAAAACTTAAATTTGCTTTTCTAAACAAATTTAATTAAAATTTAACAGCATATTATATGAAATTAATTATTTTATAATGCGAGCAATTATAAAATTGACATACAGTATTACGAAGATTTTTTAAGCAATTGATTTAAAAAGAGACAAACCAAATAATTGTCTAAATTTTTTTAAACATTTTTAGATATCTGCATGAGAGGGCGCTTCTTTCGTTGTTTACTGATAACCAAACGATTTTGTATTTGTGAGTTTTTATGACTGAGTCTGACTTTGTTCGTTAAATGGTTTTAAATTTATTAAATAATTAATATTTAATAAATGACATAACACGATATAAAATACAAAAGCGATACAATATTTGCTTCATTAAAAGGGGAAAAAAAAGGCAAGAACGTAAGTAATTTTTATGGGACATAAGTATGAATGCAACTTGATAATTAAAAAGACAATAATTGGCTAGTTAACCCTAACTTAATTCTATAGTTTTTTTCTGATAAACATATCATTTCGCTGTGATGACTATATTATAAATTTCTGACCGGCCATATATAAGCAATTGACCTGTCATTTTATTGACAGGTTATAAGTTGGTTAACGTAACAATTCATACAGTGTTCTCCAATAATGATTAAGAGTATATTTATCGTTATATTTACATATTTTACTCTCATATATAAAGAAAATATTTTTCACACTTTTTAGGGGAGGGAAGAAGAGCAAAATTAGTTATTTTCAGCAGATTAGCAGTTTGAAAAACATCGAAATTTATTAGTGTTGACATGGCTTGCAAAGGTGTTTTTTATTTATTATTTATTTATTTTTAAATTTCAGATCTATTATTAGAGATATGATCCAACGAAACGCGACTTCTTGGATATCTTGTTACCATTCAAGATATCCAAATTATAAGTTTCGGACATGGCGTTTGCACGTTCGTTCATTTGTGTGTGTGAATGGCAGATGCGTGTGGCATTTCCATGAATTATGTAAACCAACGCTGCCAGTGATTCTCTACATGCATTAAACATAAGTGAAAATGCTATCACTTATGTTTCACGTGTCTTCCTTTGGACTCTTTAACAAAAAAAAAAAAAAAAAAAAAAAAACTATAGCACGAGATCCCAGTCGGTCGCTGGATTGCCGGTATTTGTTGCAACTCTCCCCCCCCCCCCTTCGCTGGCGTGTTGCTCGTACTTATGTATATTTTATGAACCTTCCTAATTCATTCGGCATGGACAATGGCCTTTGCTTGAAAAGACTTGGATTTGAAACCTGTCTGTGACACAACGACACTTTCTAATTATTGTTTATTTTTCATCTCGCCAAACAGGTAAACCCGCCTGAAGAATATACGCAATTAACAGTTGCTAATAATTAATCTTAGTTGCTTATCCCATAATTCAAAACAATGCAATCCAATTTAATTATCGTTTACGTTCTGTACTTGACTCTGTTCTTGTCATTTTACCTAAGTCATACGTAATTCACTTCAAGACCCATCAATAGATCATTGAACCTACCGTTATTAAGCATTGTTTGGCAAAATGCCAAGGTTAGTTTATATTGAGCAGTTGTACTCGATTTTGTATCCAGGTAAATCTGCATCTTTTGTTAGTCCAGTAAAATGTTATTGGCTCTGATTAAAATATATAAAAAAAAAATTAAAAAAAATATTAAAAAAAATCATCGCACTCTGCAAGTTATAATTATAAAAAGACAAAATCAGCATTACTGATTGCCTATCTTGCAATTTTGTCTACTAAATATGATTTTTATAAGACTATTAAGAGCAACACCTCCATAGCGCAATTGTAAGAACGATACCTGATCTGGGTTTGAATGTCCTCTTTCACATTTGATTGGTTTGTTTAGAATTATGGTTGAAGCAACTAAGATTATGATGCTAGTACATTATACTTCCTAATTGCGTCGTTTTTCTGGAGACGGTTAGCCTGTTTAGAAGGATGAAAAATCCAAGTTTCCACCTATGCACAGTATAAGACCAGCAAACTCACTTTCTTTCAAAGATCCTTTATAAAGCGGTTCTTCGAATCTTAAACAGGATTCAAATCCAGGTCTTTCCAACCATTTTCCCTCGAGGAAAATGGTCTTCCGCCTCCTTATGAGAGAGCGGATACTTCTCCTGCACCCATCTATAGGAGAAGACAGCGTCTTATCTCTACAAAACAGAAAATTCGTAGAATATACACACAATTGGCAGCTAGTAATTTTGCCTTATGCCTCGGTGTAATGTTAAACAGCAACTGTAAAGTCACGTGGTTTTGTTTTGAAAAGCTCTAAAACGTATGGTAATAATTCGTGTATGTATTAATGGAATAATTTAATATATCTTCATGACAGAGTAATTTCGCTATGTATCGTTTGCGATACATAGCGAAACTACTGTATCGAGTTCAAATCTTGTCTGTCGTTGGAGGAATTTTTTTATGTTTTTTTATTAGGAAAGGCTGAGTTAATCTTTCTTCTGCCCTAAATAGGAAAACCAGTGCGTTAATGACGCCATGACAGATTATGAGCATAAGATTTCGACTATCATATCTCAAAGTAACGTTCAGGAACTAATTTGGCTATAACCGACGTGAATGAGAGGATGATGAAATAACAAATTATAGCTTCCAGACTCCTACTCTTTATGAAAAGATCGTTTTAAATTTCCATTGCTCACTCCATTGATTCTTAGCACTTTCTATAAATCCTTCAAGTATGTTTGGAGAGAGTGGAAGCGGGGGAGGGGGATCTCTCTCTCTCTCTCCATTGAGTGCTGGACCCTATACGATATTTAATGAAAAAAAATTAAAGTTCTATAATTGTGTATTTCTCAATTTGTTCTACTTAGTTTATAGCGCAAACGAACTGGAAGATATAACTATGTTAAAATTGTCAAACATTTTCGTCGTCCAGAGGATTTAATAAAAACTTTTTTTTTTTTTTTTGGTGGGGGGGTTACAGCGTCTCTTTTTAAGAATACGTTAATTACACCCAGGTAGATAATATATTGGGCTATAATATATTTACAGAAACCAAGTTTTACATTTGTCGTACAAAGAAAGACGGGAAAAATAGGTATAATGAGGAAATTTAAAGACTAGGTCGCAGGAATAAAATTTCTCGCGAATGCATTACCGGAAGAAGTTCAATACCCATAGTAGTACTCCGTCAAGAAACAGCACACTTAAACTCAAGTATCAAAATTACATCTTACCTGGAATGCTCCGCCGGCCACCTTTTAATTCGAAGTTGTCAGGAATGGTATTCCTTTCTGTCCATCTCCTCCATGACTTTTAATCTGTAGAGCACATGGGCAGGGCTTAAAAACATCGCGGGGGGTTCACTTTAGCAATAACTCATCAATATCTGTTTATCACGAAAGCGAAATAATATCGCTCTTTCGAGTGGGTTTCCTAGTAGCAGATCGCGTCACAATTATCGGAACGACGCCACGAACGCGTGCTACAAGCTGGATAGCGTGTCGAGAAACGGCTTCTGAATGAACCGTGATAGAAAAGGGGAAAAAAATCGGAAAAAAAAAAAGGAAGGAAGGAACAGAAAAAAACAGCCCTGGATGTTTTTTAAGATGTTTTTATGTTTAATCATGTGATGATCTGATATTCTGGATCACGTTCCATTGGATCACTCTTCAACGAAAAGTGCAGCGTTCCTTGGGAAATTTAAACTTCTCCTAAGGGCGAGATAAACATGTAAGTGGTGACAAGCTTTAATAACTTCCGGAGATTTTTATCTCGGGAGTTGATTTATCATTTCATTCACATACAAGCGCTCTTCTTTCTGCTGACATTACTTCTTCCACTTGATAAATGGCAGATTGTAATCATTAGCTTTTTATTTAGTGCTGTTAAGCATATCACGCCCTTGGATTTTTTTCCGTTTTTTAAAAATTTTTTTTTTAGGATTTGCATCCTTAAGGAGTTACATAAGTTTTTGAAATGCATGGTCTATTCCCCCTGTTTAATTAAAAGCACTTTGAAACTCTAGAGCCAGAGTGACTTGAAACCACATTTTTATTTTTATAACGACTATATGAGAAATGAACGTAAAAGTCGTTGATAATGTTTGATCACAATTAATTAATTGCAGAATTTTTCCTTTTGTTTTCAAAATACAGCATAACAAGTCTTACTGCTACAAAACAGGATATAATAAGACGAAATTAATTCTCCTATGAATTTTACATTTCTTCTCAATCTGTTTCTAGCGCTGCACATCTAAAGGGTGTTAACTGCTTAGAATTCCATTCATTCTTTATGAAATTTCCCCTCTTTAACCAACAGTCAAAAAATTTGGAAAATGTTGGTCGCCGGCCGACTTTTTGACCTTAGGATATTGGAAATTCTACTTCAATGAATAGTATCAAAGCCAATGCAGCCAGCTAAACAAAAAGTGTTATGCGTGTTTATTTTTCATACTGATACCAACCAAACAGAAAATGTACGGTATACTAATACAGTTGGTTAGCACTCAGATACATGCTTTTTTTTTCTTTTTTCTTTTCTGTTAGTTGAGTGGTAATAGGGAGGTTATCTAATTTCGTATGTTGCATTTAGGCGTAACTCAGTTGCAGAGACACCTTTGCTTTAAGTTTCTGCTTCATTCGCGCCCTAAATCAAGATCCCAGTATCTTAGCACAGTCCTTGTTCGCCGAGTGGTTAGCGTATCCGCTCTCAACTAACTGGCTGCGGGTTCGAAACTCGCTGTGAGCGTGAATGTTTGTAAACATCTTTAGGTGAGAGCTGAATTTCATCGCAAGGTGCGAGATCACCTCCCTGCTTATTTGGAGGCCTGAAGTGGCTTGAAAAAGTTTCATGGTTGGTCATGGTCTCTAGAGCAGCATTTCTAGACTATGTAAAAATAAGTAAAAAGACAAAAAAGTATAAAATTAATATATATATATATATATATATATATATATATATATATATATATATATATATATATATATGAGAGAGAGAGAGAGCTTAATCCACCCACGCTACGATTTACTATACGTTTAAAACCTTTCGTGTGGTGGGACCACATTAAAAAAAAATAAAAAAATAAAAAAAAACGATCCTGAAATAGTCCGTGCGGTTAGCCTAGTGGCTGTGCGCTTCGCAACCATATGACTGGGGAAGGAGTGTCCAAGGGTCGATTTCCGTTTTATAGACCGGCCTATATATTAATTCTGTATAGAGAATGTTAGTCCAGCTCTGTGAGACAGAAGTTTCAGTCTTATACAGGTCTCCCTCCATGATGCTGCTCCACTGACCTACCGTAAGAATTCCTGAATTCTGTTCAAACGCTAGCAACAACTAACAGCTACAACCTCTAACTCTTCAATATATATATATAGTAGGTGTGTAAAATGGTAGTTCTTATTACCCGAAGTTCTTGTATTTATGACTTCCCTTGAACAGTTTAGTAATTTTTTTGACCGATTTATCTCTTTTTTTTTTTTTTTAAAGGATGGATAATGAACTGTCTGAGGCCGACGTGGTTGGCCATGTTTATGATTGTCCTACTAACTCTTTGTGGAAAAGGGCATCTGCAACCTATCACTTCTTCCTGCAGGAGGCTTCACTCCCAGTGAGGTAGGGGAATGATCTAATATGACGTCTCCTAATACATATGTGGATAAGGAAAAAATATCTGAGTTGCTGATGGAAAAACATTACCGTCGATTATCAGAAGTGCCAAGGTTTCATTTTTTAAATTTTTTTTTTATTTTAAAACTTCGGTTAAAATGTCATTTTATTTCATAATAAATGTTTTCTTTCCTGGCGAGATTCGAACGCAGGCCGCATTGATCTGCAGCCTGTGCCTAGTTATTTGTTAACTGATCCGAGCTCTCAAATTGTTTTATCTGTCGAGTGAAACTAAAGAAAACCGACTGTTTTTTTTCTTTCCCAGAAATAGTGCCTGAGAAAGACCTATGAAATTCTCTTAGCAGAAAAGAAACCTAAAGGTTTGAACTCGGTTCTTTTTCCATGTCAGGTGACGTTTTGGGGATCCACTCAACTGCAAAAGCACGTTTAAGAACAATTGAAATGAATAAAGTAAATGAGTCTAAATATTAAAAGAATGGCCTATTTAACAGCACTTAAATAATTACACTTAATTACACTCATAGAAGCTTCGATTATTTCCAGAGTTTGTTCGCAACAGTCACTTAGTAACAAAATATTTATAGCTGTTTATGGTATATTTTTGGGTGTCTACGATACGAAAGTGTTTATAACTGTTTATGTTTCTGCTTCCCGGTGTCTCAGAGACTAAAATGTTTACAAATGTTTTGTGGCATGCTCTCAATCTCCTACTACTCTGTTGGCGTCACGAAGGTGGAGAGTCACACACAAAACAGGAAAACCTGTCATAGGTAGACTTCGTGTCGAACTTTCAGCTGGTGAGGCACTTATTTATGTACTTCGGCGAAATGCTGGCCGCTTTAGTACGGCAACCGAGAAAGAGTTTTCCCTCGCGTTTTGTCACGCAACTGATAGTACTTTGTGGAAAAATCGAAGTTCATTCACAACGGCGAAAGAGAAAGATACAGATGCAGCCTCTTGTTACTAAATTGCGATGAATTATTTTTAGAAGCAGTGATTTGCGATATTCGAAGCGTTCGTTAAAGAGAAATACACCTCTCGTTTAAACATTTGCCAACATCATTTGCTATTTCTAGGAAGAATCCCGAGACGCACGCCTAGCAACGCATAAACTAAAGATAATACAACTCCATTGTTAAGGTATACGCAAAACCCGGACGTCACCTTTCGTTGAACTGCATAAAAATTTCCAGCAGTAAATCCTGTTCTTCGTAAAATATTTAAGGAAAAGAAAAGTTATTAAAACTTGCAGCTTGAATCCATATCGAACGACATTTATCTGTAGAAATACTGACCTACTTCAGGAGCTTTGCGAGAGAGAGAGGGGGGGGTTACATTTATTTAAGTTACTTTTTGTGTGATGCTGCATACATTGTGATACCAAAGTTTTTATTATGATTATTTATACTCTGCGCAAAAGTGAAATCAAACTAATTTGTATTTTATAAGGAAAGTATTTTATTGAATATAAAAAATCGTACATCGGTTTCATTTGCGACCTTTCGTATAAAATATAACATAATTTTCTTTGTGGTTCAATCTCCAGATTTACAAATACCTGGAGATATGGGCGTATTTAGTTTGTCTGGATTGCCATTCATAAATACTACAATACATTTTATTGTTGCCTTTTTATCGTTGAAAGTTTCCACTGCGTCACGTCTTTTCAGTTTGGTTTATATGAGGACGAAAAGAAATGGACACGGCAACAAAAGTCCTCCTTTAGACTGAACGAATAACGAAGTATAGAATGAAGTAAGTCAAAATTTGTGAAAAAATATTTGTTGCTGAAGGTAAAAAAATGACTATACCTATGGACAGTCGACATTCGAATGGTTGGCAGTTGGTTTTAATTGCTGGTATAACATCAGCCACAAGGAGCTTGGTGAGCTATCCAGGATCGATATACTCTTTCTTGGAATGTGTCACAGATGGTCAAGAGTAATGAACTATTCTTAACTCATCGGGAACTACTTATTCTTTTTCAGAAGCAGTTCGTGCTGATTATCGCAGAATTGTTGTAAGAGCGAAGATTACTTTCAACTCTAGCAAGGTTGTTATTGAAGTTCGAACATCATTTCTTTGGTTGTTTACACCTAAAATAGGCGGCTCTTCAAGCTTTCAACAGCCTGCAACGTTGTTCAGTTGAGTGAGTGCTTCGAAGTGGACATGTCTATCGTTGACAAGCTACTGCGGCTAGCTGTAATGTCAATGGTGTCTTTGGCAGGTTCCTGAATCGAAACAAAAGCAAATGAATTGTTGTACATGAATTGGTGTTGCAAAACAGATTCTTTTTAGTATGAATAAAATCTGAGAGAAGATAAATTATGATAAAATGTAAGATTTGAGAGACGATATGATATGAGATTCGACTATATATGAATAACCTGTTATAGGAATGCATATTTAATGAGTCCACTATTATTAATTTTTCATCTCATGTAAGAATGGAGCTAGACTGCGCTATAAACAAAAACATCTATACTCATACCTACCCCTGTTTGGTTGATATTTATTTTTCCATTCTTGCAACATATGGCTGACCAGAATTTATCAACTCCAGGAGCTAACAGCCTTGGATTCACTTCTTTGAAACTGGAAGTTTCTGAATAACAGTAAAGATACTGGTCATTTTAAAGAACTGACAGATTATTACATTTTGACTTCACTAATACTGAACTATAATTAAAGCAAATATATATATATATATATATATATTAATAATAAATTACTAGTGTATCACAACTCATTGGATTTTAATTTTAGACATGGATATCGTGTTTGCGATGTCTCAGAAAAAAGCATTTGCTGTGATCAGTTTGATTCAAAAGTGAATAAGCCTAATGCTGGATTTAATCCAAAAATAACTGGATAACTTTCACCTGCACTATCAGAAACCGAGCTGTAGACGTTGAAATTGTGCTAATTTGGTTAATGTTTCTACAGCAGCGTTGCGTGACAGGACTCGAGTTTTTACGACAAACGACAACAGTGCTTGAGGTTGGCAGGGAGGGAGTGTTAACCACTGCGTAGAAATCAACGAATTTTAAAGGACTCGCCATAACATTTACATACATACAGCATATGCATCTTAATGATGAATTTTATATCTTTTTATTCTATGAAATCTCATGTTGTACTGATTGTATTTATCAGAGTTTAACCGATCAGATGTTTTTATAATTCTGTTTTTGTGTGTGAGCAATAAAGAGCAGTTATATAGCGAGTCATCAGTTCGAAATTTCATTGTTTCTTTCGCAGCGGTTCTTTACATTCGACAGACAACAATTTTTAACAAAATTTAATCTGAATATACGGCTGGAGCAGAAATTGATGTGGTTCGCATAAATCCAACTGATAACTCCGGATTACATTATCGCACGGTGCACAAACTCTTGTTCGCATTTGTTTAGGAATGTGCCAATACAACTAAGGCTACGAGGCGAGTGTGAAAGATGTGAAAATTGCACGTATTCAGAAGGAAAATCTCTTTCACTCAGCATATGAAATTGGTTCCCTGACTTCCGTTACAAAAGCTCATATAAACTGATATTTTTCGGACGAAATTCAAGCTCGAATTTTTCCAAGAATGACTTAATTTGGAAAGACGTTGGAAACGTCTTATTCTTATTAAGGAAGAGTAAGATCTATTGTTATTTTATACTAAATAGGATAAACTATATATTTATAGTTTGTGCTTTAAAATATTACCGTACAATGTAACTGCATCTTGTTCACAAGTTGTTATCATAATTATTGAAGTGTAAATCGTAATTATTGAAGAAAAGAGCTTTTTAGCTATTTTCTTCAATAATTACGATTTACACACCAACCGAGTGTAAACTTTTCATAAGTAAAACTTACGAAAAACATAACCCTCGATCTTTGGCACATAATTAAAATTTTTTTTTCTCCCTGAAACTTGATTTGAAGGCCCTTCAAATCAAGAAAATAATGGAATATAGTGTTATCAACCACGAGATGGCAGCAATTGTCTACCATGCTCTCTCTCTCTCTCTCTCATCTTCCTATGATTCATTGAGAGCCTTCAGCAAGTATTAGTGACGACTAAGGATAGAATTTGGCTGTTCAATAATCTTCAAAAAGTTAGGGAGTAATGAAACGATCCCCTCACTTGCCTTTTGGTGGAATAAGAGGCCTTAGAGAATTTTTTCAGTTCTTTAAAATATTTATCTAATTTATTCATACTATGTGTATTCTTTAAATTTATTTTTACTTTTGTAACAGTTAACACACATTTGATTGACATAAAATGAATTAATAATAATATTTTTGGTTTACAGATCAAGTGTTGATCAATTTTATTAACCGAAACAACTAGTTTCGCCAAACTAACTGTTGGCGTCTTCAGGGTACTTACATATAGGCTGAAACAATCTCACAATTATGTGCAACTATAAAACCGACTACAATAATTACAAATAAAATAGTATCGAACGTGCATGAAACACGTATCGCGTGTACAAGATTAGCTAGCTGTTGCTGACTAACTTTCTGTAGTTTGTATTAAAGTTCATTTCTTTTGTTTTTAAAGATTTGATTAGGGTTTTCCATGTCTCTGGGAGTATTAAGCCTTTATTTCTGTTAAGGTTGACAGTAGAACGGGCGACTGTGGCTGCTTCTTTGAAAATTCTTGAATGGTAATCTTCCTTTAAGTAAGAGGAACAACTTTTGTCCCAATCGATGACATGGTTAGTTGCGGAGAAATGAGACGATAGGCCAGAAATGTCCTGTCTGTTGTTTTTGACATAGCCAATGTGCTCTTTTTGCCTGATTTCAAGGCTTCTCTAAGTCTGTCCGATGTAACTAGAGCCACACGAGCATGGAATATTATAAACTCCAGCATATTTATAGAAAGGGTGGTTGTCTTTTGGAGATCTTAGTAGTTTACGAATAGATTCCATTGGTTTAAATGTTACTCTTATTTTGTGTTGTTTGAGAAGGCTGGCGAGCTTGTAGGAGATGCCACTTACAAACGGAATTGCAATAGTTTTTATATATTGAATATCTTTTTGTGGTGGTTTAGAGAAAAGGACTTTATTGACTAGCCTTCTTGGATAGCCGTTCAAGTACAGATTATTGGAAATTAATGTTAACTCATCTTGAAGGGTTTCGTTGTCTGTTGTGATGCGAATCGCTCTCTTCTTTAACATGTGTACAATGCTGAGTTTATGTGAGTTTGTTGGGAGAGGAACTGAAATGTAGATAGCGACCTATATTGGTCGGTTTTCTGTACACTGATAGATTTATACTGTCATCAATTTGTTTTTTTTTGATTAAGATGTCTAAAAACGGTAGTTGTTTTTCTCTTTCAAGTTCCAGAGTAAATTTAATAGAATGATGGAAGGAGTTGATCTTTTTGAGAAAATCATATAGGTCATTTTTGTTGTTGTTCCACACGATGAAGATATCGTCCACATAACTGAACCAAATTTTAGGTTTTGGAATAATTTGGGATAGGATTTTATTTTCTAAGTCTTCCATAAAGAGGTCAGTACATGAAGGTGAGAGAGTGGGCTCCCCATCGCCAAGCCTGTTAATTGTTGGTAGATCTTATTTTTCCACGAAAAGTAGTTAGAATTTAGGCAGTGAGCAAACAATGAGGTTATATCTTGTGGCAACAAGGTACTTAAGATGTCAATGACCTCCACTACAGGAACGTTTGTAAAGAGAGAGAGAGAGAGAGAGAGAGAGAGAGAGAGGTGACATCTAGGCTGGATAGAAGATCATTATCCGGTATGTTTATGTTTTTTTTAGCTTTTCCACAAAATGTTCGGAGTTTTTAATGTAACTCTGAGTTGTGGATGTGTTGTTGTAAGAGTTTCGAGAGATGTTTTGACAATAAGTAGGCAGGAGAGTTTATTGCATCAACGATTGGGCGTAAAGGAATACCATCTTTGTGCACTTTTGGAACGCCACAGAGTCTCGGAGTTAAAGGATGCATGGATTTTAGTTTTTTAATCACGTCTGTTGGCCAGTTGGATAAATTGCGTAGTAATTCATTGGTATCATGGTGGTTTTTTTAATGTCGGATCTTTCGTTAAAAGACGGTAAACGGACGAGTCAGATAGTAGATGGTTTACTTTGCCTTCATAGTCCTTTGAGTTCAGTATTACAGTACTGTTTCCTTTATCTGCTTTAAGTATTATGATGTCCTTGTTTTTTAAATTACGAATAGTTCTTCTATCCAATAAGGAGAAGTTTTGTTTTGTGGAATAGGGAGAGGAAAGTATTATACAACTTTTTAGTCTTAGATCATTTGCTGTGTGAGGCGGTAATAATGAGATTCCTTTTTCTAGACTACAGATGAAATCCACCTTAGGAATCTGTTGAGGAGCTATTGCATAGTTGAAACCTTTCTTGAGAATAGCGATTTCAGGTTTCTTTAAGAGAATGACTTAGTTGTCCGGCAGAGAAGGTTTAGACTCATTGTGGGTGGTATAAAAGGTAGTTGAAGTTTTTATTCTGGGTCTGTCTGCTTTTGTTGAAAGCTTTGGCGAAACTGGTATTAATCATTCTAAGACTTTCCAAATTTCCTTATCTAAAGAGTTGGAGAGATCCATGAACAGTTCATAACATTGTGAGTCAATTTGACTAAGCACAAATCTTGTGTGATGTAACCTTTCACGAATGAGTAACATAGCAAAAAGAGCACATTGGCTATGTCAAAAACAACAGACAGGACATTTCTCATTTAGTCTCATTTCTCCACAACTAACCATGTCATCGAGTGGGACAAAAGTTGTTCTCCTTACTTAGAGGAAGATTACCAAGAATTTTCAAAGAAGCAGCCACAGTTGCCCGTTCTACTGTCAACCTTAACAGAAATAAAGGCCTAATACTCCCAGAGATATGGAAAACCCTAATCAAATCTTTAAAAACAAAAGAAATGAACTTTAATACAAACTACAGAAAGTTACTCAGCAACAGCTAGCTAATCTTGTACACGCGATACGTGTTTCATGCAAGTTCGATACTATTTTATTTGTAATTATTCTAGTCAGTTTTTTTACAGTTATTCTTGTCAGTTTTATAGTTACACATAATTGTGAGATTGTTGCAACCTATATGCAAGTTCCCTGAAGACGCCGACAGTTAAAGTTTGGCGAAACTGGTTGGTTCAGTTAATAAAATTGATCAACACTTGATCTGAAAAACCAAAAATATTATTACTAATTCTCAGGATCAAGAAAATAAACCTTCATTATAAAATGAGCTGTTTTCGTCATGCATATATGACACAGTAAGTCATCTTTGGCGAATGTGAAAAAGTTTGTGTATCAAGGCATCTATCCCTATTTAGACGAAACAGATGTCAAGTGTCCTTAACCAGATAACAACAGCATGCTGTAGCAGTTAAACACAAATCGATTGCTAGTCAGGTGCTTCTCAATTGGTTAAAAAAAAATCGAAATCACCAGATGCAAGAATCGGGACTGTGTAGCAAAGGCTGTGCACACTATCCAAGATAGTCTCACTCAATCTAATGCATTTCGACAAACGTCGTTTGTAGTGGATGCGCTTGCGCCACTCGTCTTGGACATCTGTCCTTCCATTATCATGAACCTGTTCACGTGAAAAGGTGCTTGTACACTTCTGCCAAGGTGATGTCCATATCATGTAGATATCGGACATACTGCATATTCATCTTTACGTATGACCATGTTTCCCATCGTTTCTTGAAATTCGTGGTGCGACCGCATGAGGTCACGTTAGGCCATCTCAAGGTTGTATGGAAAATCAAACGATGTTAAAACCTTTCACCTATTCAGTCCCTATCTTCCGCGAACGATGCACTATTACTTTACTTTCTGAAACATCCTCTTACTGCCCTGTCAACATGAACCTGTCAGTGGGATCCCAGTGCATTATATATATGCGACAGTTTGCATGTCTTACATGACGTTTTACCTTTAGAAGGTAAAACGTTCAAATTATTTAGTATTATTTCTCAATATAGTCCCTACTCTTTTCCAATCTTAATAATTTAATACTGACTGAGAACATTTGCAGTTGTTTCCTCAACTAATAATGTTTCTTTGATTTCGTCATGATATGAATTTACTTTATTTTTTAAAATAGATGACGAAAATTCCATTAGGACGAGGTTCCAACTGTTGAGTAGGTCAGGAAGAATTTAAAATTTAAGTTCCTTAATTGTTTCAATGGTAGCTGCATTAGATGAATCAGGTCATGATGCAACAAGACGCGTTTTTTTTTTTTTTTTGATAGTTTTCTATATTTATTGCAAAAGCCAAGTTTGAAATAAATCCTGTAAATCTCAGAGATTTGACTCATCTGATCACAGTACACTAACAGTAGTCGGAAAGATATTTTATACTCTGAGATACAATTAGACTTGTTTATCTACATGGCAAATATTGTTTCTAGAGCGCGTTTTAGCGTGACATGTTGACTCGACTTTTTGATTTCCCCTCATAACAGAATCTGTTCATTTACTTCTCCTTTTATTTAGGCATATTCATAATTTTTTTTTTATTTCATTAGTAAATTTTCCTGAAATACTATTGACTTGGGTGACTGAGTGGATTGTGTCTCAACTCACCAACCAACAAGCTGTGGGTTCGAATTCCACCGTGACATGGATGCTTGTGAAAGTCTTTAGATAGCAGATGATTCTAATTGCATGGTGTACGAGCACTACTCTGCAGATTGGAAGACAGGAGTGCCTTGAAAGAATGTCATGTTTGGTTTCTAGAGTTGAAAAGGCCCATGTCAGGTTCCGAATTAACTAACCCTTAGCCATTGCTAATTGTACAATATATTTACATAAATTTTTTTGTGGGTAGGATTCTCATAAAAATATAAGTACAGTACTGTATTTCTTTTTTCTTTCTTTCACTAGGCCGAAAGAGGAAAAACACTAAATTGTATTAGAGTTAATATCTTTTGCATAAAACCGTATTTCCTTTGATCACTCTACAGTAGAAATGTATTACCAACGGTCCGTTTTTCTTAGTATATAGGCTATAGTCGTTGCCATTTATATCGAATGTATACACTAATTGTTTTAGACAACAATTTTAAAAGAACCAAAGAAAAATTCCCGATTGCTGAAAACTGATAGAATTAAACAAGGCGACAGGAATGATTATTAAATCATCTCAGTGACTCTTAATTCTAGAAGTACGTTAACTTCAGCAACAAGAACACCATTAATTATTAAAAAAAAAAACACCCGTAAAGTAACTACTCTGCTTCTAAACTGTAGTCAACATATTGCTTCCTCAGCACTTGGATCTCGTTTTAACACGATGTTTTTTTTTTTTCTCCTTTCTTTTCTGAAATCATTTCTAATGAAATTAAACTATCCTGCTTAGCGAGATTAGCACCTTAACATACTCCACATACCTGTATTAGGGAAGAAATCTTGTTGCTTACTCCCAGTAATTTAGAAATTCCACGAGAGAGAGAGAGGAGGAGGGGTCTGGATTGAACACTGAATTCACAGCAGTGAATTCAGAACGTAATATTTTCAGGTTTCATCTTGGAAGGCTGCAAAAATAGATTTTCTAGGAATTTTTTCATCTTTTCCTGGTATTTCTTAATGGGATCGATTCACTTGGTGGTAGTGCTCGAAGGTCAAGGTAATACGAACACATTACCCTTTACTGTTTACGCTGAGATGTGTCTCTTTTTGAACAACGTTTTTTCGACCAAACTCGTAAAAATACGTTTGACGTATTTCAAAGATTTAAAAAAAAAATACAGTTAATTCATGTTGCTGAGATGTCTTGTCTTCATTAATTTAGTTGAGCGATTTTTCGTATTAACTTACCTTAACATATTTGCAGAAAAGAAACAAAACTACGTGCGACTTTTGGCGATTAAAGCGAAAGCGACAGAAGTGAGTGTGGTGCAATTATTTCTATCATTTTTGTATAACTTCCTCTAATGCTTAGAAAAACTGCTTATCTTGACTACTGTAATTCACTTATCGTGACTAATTCACTAATTGTAGATTTTGCTAATTTCAAGAAATATAAGGGTTCTTTTAAAGATAAATCTAAATAAGGTTTGTGGTGTAAATATCTGAGATGGTCTATTTGATTGAAAGCGATGTATCAGTGTAGTTGTTGTGAAACGTTCTAAATTGAGTAATCAAGTGACACACACACAGTCCAGGCTCTGTTCTTATTTGTGCTAAGTACGAGTACTTGTGGGTTGGAGTAATCACATTTCTGTTTACTCAGAATATGGAAAAGTCACATTCATTAAATGCTGTAATATTCTGATGGGTGGATATGTGTAGAGTATTGTGAAAATGCTAGTTATTGATAGTAGAAAAAAGAAAAGCGCGCACTCACACAAATAAATTTATTCGTGTTTTATAGGAAATCAAAGTTGTTCGTAAGTACTTGTGAGAAGCTTAATAAAAATTTATAATTTTTGTATCACATCAGAGTTTATACTTACTCGTAAGAAGGCTGATAAAAACGCCTAAGATAAAAGCGGAAAGGAAACCGATTCCTGTAAACCACATATACGACACTCGATAAAGTATAAAAGTATCCTCACTGAAAAGAGAAAAAAAAATAGCAATAATTGTGTGTGTAATGAAAGTATTAAAATTCTATTTAGATTTGAACTCATAATTATACTATACTGCATGTCTCTGATCAATGCTGTCTTGCATTCGTGCATGAACGGCTGCTTCTACAATTCACAGATACAAGCTGTTATGAAACATATTGTATAACACAACCCGAATTATTGATATACATCAAACAATTATTGATTTTCAAAGATCAATACGACTATTTAGAAATAAATCAGCAACTCCGTTTTTCTTACGCCGGACCGGATATCAATATATCGTTACTTGAATGTTGAACTCAGCCAGAAATGACTAATCAATCGGTGGTTCTGCCTAATCCGGGAGAAAATTCAAACGCAATCATTATATTAAACTCTCCTTAAGAGTTATTATTATTCTGTCTTTAATTTACTGGTCAGAAGGTTGATAAACCTTCGAATAGATATAATCAAGAGCATATTATTTCGGTAAGTGATGAAGCCTTGGTGGAAAAATTAAGTATTGTTTACCATATAGTTACTCTAATAATTTTTTCTTATTACTTTTCATCCCTGGATGCTGCAAAACGCTTTTTGTTTTCTAATTCCAACTAAACGCTGTTTATTTATTTTATTTGTTGTATTTTTTTAAAATTAATGCCGTGCGTATTAGGGATATTTATACTGACTGACAATTTTTGGTACTTCGTAATATTAACTCTTTGGTAAAAAATATTCCTCTAATCGAATGCTTCCAGATTTTCCCGTAACTGAATGACACATAAGCCAAAATTATTTTTATATGAATTTTCAACTACAACTAAAAAATACAACTACAAACTTTTTGAAAGAGATTCTTGATGTAGTTAGTTAAACATGATAACTTCAGGCTCTTTTTTTTTTTTCGCTCAAGTGACGAAAATTGCTTAGAGTTACACAAACAATCTGTCTTTAGACCAAAGAGCAAATCGTTTATCACTGACTAAGTGGAAAATGACGTATGTTTTCAAAAACTTCGCATTTGCTACCTTAAAATGCATCTCCTGCGTTTTCGCAATCTCTTAATCAACGTGCATTTACACAAAAATACTGATAATGAATCGCAGTACTGAGCACACAGTCATGAACATAGGTTTACAAAATAGATTGCAATGATTCTGCTAACTAAGTTTAATAAATCAACCATTATCATAACATGAACTCATTCTCGATATTTTGAAAGGAGTGGGAGTAATTATACAAGCTAATGCTCCTTCCATTATGTTCTTTCGTTTTTCAATATTCATGAACTATTTTATAGTTCGTGAATGGAAATATGGAAAATTTGTTTAGCTTATCAAGATGCTTTTATGCTGTCAATGGCTTAATATATTAAGGGATATCCTCGCACAGACACACATTGTGGTCTTTCCTAATCATCAGCTACTGATATCGAAATATACAATTGAAGAAAATCTCTATAGAATGGCAATAAAATACGTTATAAGGAATAGTCATTCCATTTCATCAAAAATATCAATTTGAAAGGGGTTCGAAATCTTATTCAGCTTTGTATTGCGCACAATGATATGCCACCATATCGCACATTTTTAAATTAATGACGTAAATTTTTAATTTTTTTCTGTTGAGAAAACTCGAAAGTCTTGTTCAGCAGAATACGTTTTTGAAAATCGCAATTCAATCAAAAAAAGTGAAGTAGCAAGTTAAAGTATTTCATAATATTTTATCATAAATTTAAGTGTAAAATATTTTATTACCAGAAAGTAAATTATGTATTAAGACCATTATATTTTCATTTCATTATAAAATTCCAATTGGAATGAATTTTTATAAATTTTTATACTAAAGGGGATGTACAAAAATTGACAAAGGATATCAGTCGAGAAGGTTTGGAAGTATCTCTAATAATGCATATATGTAATTCGAATTCGATCAACATGTATAATCTAAATTTAAATGAATTTCTTTTCAAAATTATGAAATATCATAAATGGGTTGGTTGTTCACAAGTAATAAGGGGCCACGTTTGACTTTGTTGCCTTATAAAGGATCTTCAAAATTGTCATGAAAACTGCATCTGATGTTTGCTTAGTTATAGTGTAGATCACATTCATTAATACTCTCATGAAAAATTTAAACTACCAATTCCAAGTGCCAGGATTCTAAAAAAAAAAAAAAAAAAAATTCTTCCTTACTTTGAAGCGGCATTCATTTCAAGTCGCAAACGCGAGTCCATCGCCCTCAAATAGTTATTTGTTAGTCTCTGAAGTGCTTCTTCCCCTTTAGAAATTAAGATTACAAAATTAATTTTTTGTAGCTAAATTTTTTTAAAGAAATTCGGTAAACCAAGCACGATAAAAGGGACTCATGCATATAAAGAAATCAAATCCAAGTTTTGCTGTTTTATTTTTGATCAGAAATTCAAATTTTAGCATCTCCTCTTCCCCCCTTTCTGGATACTTGCAATGGATAATTTGTAAAATCTTGCAATGGTACTAATTACTTAACTTGCTTTATAGCTGCCCAGAATTTGGGATGAGGACTCGGGCGACCACATTTAATGTCTGCTTGTTATTATGCCAGTGCGCAAATACAGGGTGGCTATAAAATAACCTCCCCTCTTTGGAGGCATCTGTAACTAAAACTAATAAACGGAATGAGACCAAATTTTATATGGAGACTTTTGAAGGCATGGGGAGATGATTTCCGCGAAAAAAAAAAAAAAAAAAAAAAAAAATAGTACCAAAGTCGCTGATAGGGGAAATTTTGGAACTGCCAGAGCCGAAAACAAGTGGATAATTACATTAATGGAATAATAACATTTCGACGGTGTAAGCGACAGCCGCGTCACTCATTCCAGCTGGAGATGTGGCTCGTTACAATGATAATAATAATTAAACGAAAACAACTTGCGAGAGACAAAAAATTAATGTAGTGATTGAACTCACAGGAAATAATGTTTTATTCATCAGAATCAGGATTCCCTGGACCACATACACGATTTTCAATGTGCTGACCTTTCTTGTGTACAACAAATTGCATCCTGTGTGCGACATGCTCTACAGCTGAGCGTAAGGAGTCGGATTGGATGTTCATAACAGCCCGTTTTATGTTCTCTTTCAAGAGATGCGTTGGGAATGCCACCAACATACACAACGGATTTCAAATATCCCACCCTACAGCTAAAAGTTGCACTGTTTAAGGTAAAACAACTAACAAGCAAAGCGCGCTGAGGCAAGATTAGGACGCATATTGAGCACAAGTCGTCATCAGTCATTCGAATAACTGCCTGAACGTTCCCAATCCCTTTTTAAGGGATTGGAATTGGTGGCGCTGCTGTCACGTACGCAGAGTAAAATTTGCATAATCCTTTTTACTGCAAATATTTGACTGCTTTCGGCTTCGCTAGCGCCAAAATTCCCCTATAGGCGACTTTTGGTACTAAATATTTTTTTCGCGGAATTCCTCTCCCCATACCTTCGAAAGTCTCAATATAAAATGTGGCATCATTCCCTGTATTAGTTTTAGCTACAGATACCTCAAAGAGGGAAAGTTAATTTATGGCCACTCTGTATTTCTGTCGGCAGCGCTTCGCTTTTATCGTATCAATTGTCTTTCCCCCTCATTCAGAGTTGCTTTGTTTCATTAAAAAGTAAACTCTGATCACGGTATTCTTTTCTTTATTTAAATGTAAAATTTTTATGTAGTCTCACTCACAAAAAAAGTTGATAATCTACAGTACATTTGCTACCGTTGGTGGGCTAATGATTACATAATCCCGGAAACTTTGGTAGTCTAGATGACTGATGGTCTAGAGGCCCAAGATGAAACTTTTTTTTTTTTTTTCAAACCATTTCACATCGCCAATAAACGGGATAGTGGTCTCACGCTGAAAGGCTTTTCGCATACATCTACAATATAATTCGAATCCACAGGCTGTTTGTTGGAGAACAAAAACACCATCCACTATGACAATTAAGCTGGTATGCAAGCAGAAGCAGCAAAGCGTTAGCAGTTTTAGCGTTCTTATAGTCTGTGGATATAAGAATAAGGATCGTCCTTTGAAATGTAATTTCTATTCTCTTTTTCATTTCTTTTGTACTTTCATATGAAATTTCAAAGGCTTTTCCTCGTCCTGTCAGAAAGGCGTCATTTTTTTTTTTTTTTTAGAGTACCAAGGCATACCAAAATCCCTTTTACGATATTGGCCGAGTGGTTAGCATATCCGCTCTCCAGCCAAGACGCAAGTATTCTCCACGGAAGTAGGCGGAGCTTCATTAATCCCAACGTTTTTGAGGATCAAAGTGGAATCGGTGTCTATCAATGAATCAAGAGGATAGGGTTATGGCAGACAAGTGCTGCCATTTCGTATGCCTAGACCCCTCCCCCAACATATTATGTCTGAAACAGTTTGAGTTCTGCGGTTGAATTTTGAGCTACGATGTTAAAAAAATCTGAGTTTCCGAGTGAAAATGCCTACTTACCATCCCTGAAAATCAATTAATACAGGAACCGAGCCAGAAAAAAAAAACCCTAGAAAAAGTTTCTATAGTCAGCGACTAGAGTTTAATTTATAACGTAATTCTTCGAGTGGTCTAGGGCTATGGAAACGAACACCATCTCTTCAGACTTATGCAAATGACATTTGCTTCCACAGTCATTCGTATTATATGAATTTTTGGATTACATTACAGTAGGAGCAATTTGCCTGGTCGATCGACGACAGATGCTATCTTTAGGTTACGACAGATGCTATCTTTAGGTTACGACAGATGCTATCTTTGGGTTACGACAGATGATGGAAACGTTTCGAGGGAAGCAACATCTGGTATTTATTGATCTAAAGAAAGCGTACGATAGAGTGCCAAGGTAAGAAGTCTGAAGGTGTCTGAGGGAGAAGAAGATACCGGAGAAATATGTCAGGCTGGTGCAGGAGATGTACAGAAATGTGAAGACAAGAGTTCGGACCTGCCTAGGAGAGAAAGTTTTCCAGTGACAGTTGGCTTGCATTAAGTCCGTTCCTGTTTAATATTATGATGGAGATAATGACGGAGGAGGTGAGAGAAGACGCGCCTTGGACTATGTTGTATGCAGATGACATCGTGCTGTGTGCAGAATCATGAGAAGTGGCAGCCAAACTGGAAAGTTGGAGGAAAGTACTGGAAGAGAGGTATGAGACTGAGCAGAAGTAAGAAAGAGTATATGTGTTGCAAAGTGGATGGCAGCCAGGAGACAGATCTGGAGGTGGAAGGAAATGTCATCAAGAACGTCAGTGGCTTTAGATACTTAGGTTCAGCAGTGAAAGAGGATGGTGAGACTGAGAAGGAAGTGGGATGCAGGATGGAGGAACTGGAGAGCTATGCGATTAGAGAGTGCCGATCAATCTAAAAGGCAAAATCTACAGGACAGT